>NC_079166.1:28054643-28072143 GCF_947568905.1 Ostrea edulis
TCTTGAAGATAAATGTGAAAATAGCACTTCAAAATCAACTAAATCATTCTATTGACCGAGAAAATGTCAATGATTGTTTTATTACATGATTGAATGATTTATATCATCGAAACTGGCTGCTGGAGCCTACGAAACAATACCTGGTCGGCCATCTTTATTTACAGCTTGACATAAGACAAAGAAGAAAGTGATAAGAGGTGCGAGTTGTTTATTATATGACTAAATCAAAACACGGAAACCGACTACTAGCTATAGCACAAGTAAACCTTACCAAACGATAACCCATCGTCCAACTTAGATCGGGTTCGATGTTACTATAAATCAACAAATGTTACTCCAATTCATCCTATCTCTAAATGTGCAATGTAGTTCATGACTCCGTATACCTAATCAAAATATAGGGCTCACGGCGTGTGTGACCGGTCGACAGGAGATGCTTACTCTTCCTAGGCACTTGATTCCACCTCTGGTATATCCAGGGGTCCATGTTTGCCCAACTCTTTAATTTGTATTGCTAATAGGAGTCATGAGATTGATCACTATTCGCTATCTTCACCTTTCAAATATCATATAATTTGTGAAATGCTGACTTTAAACGAGAGTGTTGAAACCCCTGTAACATCAACCTGTTTGTCATTAACCTGTCATGATTTAAAAACTGGTCATACACAGAACAAGCTCTTGCATATCGAATCAGTTGAGAGACATAAACACCATATGCAGGGGATAGCCGAATATTGTTACATAAATATGCGAAGTTGACGATGGAAAAGCTGAAGTCTGTCATAACGTTGAGTTGTTATTTGCTGTTTTAAAACATTTATGTTCGATAAGATATCGAAGCACGAAGCAGATGTTAAAGACCCTTCGTTGTCTTTTCATTCGAGTTCACTGGGATATATCGAATTGACATATGTTGTCAATAGATAAGACGTCGTGGATATATCTATATGTTGATTCGAAGGCCACAGCAAGATATTTTCTTCCCATTAAAAGTTTTTGAATAAATTATGTCTCATGAGAATATGGAAAGAGGTCACCTAATAAAGGAGCAGAATTCGTGCCCATAGATATTCCAACAAACGGCTGGAGGGCCTGATCACCAAAGTACATGAGACAAAAATTCAGTAAAACGGTAAATAAAAAATATTCAAAATGAACATTGCACTTTAAACAACAATTTAACAAATAGAAAAAAAAAATGATATCTGTAACTTCACTAGACAAATTACCGAACCAACAGAACAAAGTGAAGAAACGTTTCTGAGGAGCTTGAATCCCTCAGCTGATATAACTGGAGAGACAAATTTTAAGTGAAAATTATGAAGAACTTCAGAGATGTTTAAAATGAAGTAAAAATGTTGTTTAATCATACATATACATATGTATGTATTTATTCATTAGATAGGACACACACTTTTTTATTACACATCTGATATAGGACAGCAACTTTTATGTATGCTTAGAAGATAAGATATGTTTTTTTTAATATAATGGAAATACGGTCCCAATTGACCGGACCCTTAGATAATATGATACCTGAGTATATTTAAAATATGGTCACACCATGAACAACGTGCATATCCTAAAGGAATGAGAGTACCAAATCCCCTTATGCGTAACCCGGACGCAGTTTACCCAGATTGAGCAGAGGTATAAATGTCTAGGTGTTGCGTGATTGGCTAATATCAAGAGTGAAATTATTTGGAATTGAAAGAAATATTATAGAGGTTCAAATTAATTGTCAGGATGAAAAATTATCGCACAAAATCGAGAGAAATGACTGAGGAAATTACCATGGTAGGGGTGTGCTTAAAATGAAGTGTGTAATTTACTGCAGATTGCTATGTGTTGTAAAAAAAAAAGTACAAATATGGCCTATAAAAAGCACGGGACCCTATATATATATTTTGTCATTTTTTATCAACACTTGGAATGAACTTTGAAATGTTTGCGGTCATTTGTTTAAAATCGATATTTAATTTAAATTTAAACAATATTTTATTATGTATGAAACATAAATGGATTAGGCAGCAGGCTTGCAGCCTATATAAGCCTTCTCCAAAATCGATATAGTTAAATAGTGAGAGGGCCAAAGGTTAACATTGAGGTCTATGGGAAATGAATTGGTACTCTTTTCCCTAAAGGTATCACACCGGTAATTGTCCAATCAAAATGAACTTAGTCAATTGTAGTTCCATATATTTAAAGAAATATTTTTTTCCTTGCGCGATTTTTCTCATTTCCTCTTCTTCTTTTCTCTTAATTTTTGTACAATTGTAGTTCCATATATTTAAAGAAATATTTTTTTCCTTGCGCGATTTTTCTCATTTCCTCTTCTTCTTTTCTCTTAATTTTTGTACAATTGTAGTTCCATATATTTAAAGAAATATTTTTTTCCTTGTGCGATTTTTCTCATTTCCTCTTCTTCTTTTCTCTTAATTTTTGTACAATTCTAGTTCCATATATTTAAAGAAATATTTTTTTCCTTGCGCGATTTTTCTCATTTCCTCTTCTTCTTTTCTCTTAATTTTTGTACAATTGTAGTTCCATATATTTAAAGAAATATTTTTTTCCTTGCGCGATTTTTCTCATTTCCTCTTCTTCTTTTCTCTTAATTTTTGTACCCCTGATTAGGAAATTTTGTGTAATTTGTACAGATAACCAATTGTATACAAAGGAACTATTTGCTGTTGGTAGCTGAGGCTACTTTCTGAGGTGCACTCCGGCTGTTTACACACATGTGAAAAACACGTGGATTTGAGGGTAGTCTTGTTTGCGGGTAATTTATTTTCGAAAATGCCGTGTAGGGTGTTGTTTTTCTGGTGTCGGCAGACGAGATAGGTAACAGAACGTGTCCGACTGCGTTATTCGGCATCAATTTTGTAAACTGATTTTTAATGATTTTTTTTTCCTCTATAGTAATATGTAGTGAAAAGAATTACCGGTGTGATACCTAAAGCACCGTCCCTTAGTTGCAATAGCAACGTGCATGTATAAAATCGGTTAAATAACCAATAACATACTCTATATAGCTTCCTCGGTGAAAGGGGAATAATTCGTATTGTTATAGAAATTTTCAGTGCACGTATGTGCTATGTTTAGCTTTGACGTCAAAGATTCGTCAATTAGTCGGGGAATCCCTCTAAACACCCGCTTCGTATTGTTCTGTCATATGTTTTGCACGCGAGATTTAGGGAAGGGGAAGAGTTGTCCGTATACCTTTAGTGGCTGCTTCCACTATATTCAAATTCTTGTGGAATATAATTTATTATTATTAAAATTTATAAAAGCGCACAATTTTACAAACAAAAATGTAATCAATGGCGATGTACATGCAAATTAGATTATAAGAAAACATTAAAATTTACTAATTGTCAACATAGAAGTCCATGAAGGAATAATAAGTTAGTTGAAAGCACTGATAACACCAGAGAGCTCAAAAACGTGCTGTCATTCACTCGGCGCACTAGAGCTTGAACAGCAATGGAATAATTCCTCGCAATGCATCAGAAGATATCTTCAGTGATTAGTGATATCTGTGATTATTTGATGGTGCTTTAATTTATACAGACGTTCTTATCCCCATAGCAGTCTCACCCCAACACAAAATAGTGCAGAAATCTATCAATTTTAAGTACTTCCCTCTTATGAAATAATTTTCCTAACTTATAATGGTTGGTAAATATCCTGGGGACCCCAATAATCCAATACGATTGACATGTAATATAAAGATAGAAGAAAAATAAGACCATTGTTTTAGACATTGGATCCCTGAGTAATGTTCTCAAAATCAATAAAAAGCTGTAGCAAATATATATAGTACATTTCCGATTTTGATATACAGTAGGAAAAGTTTTTGTTGTTGTTTTTTTTATATAATTTCTTTATTTTTCTTTCATACAAACAAACATTGAAATCAATATCAATAGCATTTGTTTTGAAACATACATACACACACACACACACACACACATACACACACGCCACTCTCACTCTGGCTCTCTACACCCGAACACTTTCAAAGAGTGCATACATATTGTACACATACTGTACACATAAAAAGAACAGATCTAGCTAAGTGGTTACTTGCATCGTTTATAACAAAAAAGTCTATGCACAATATAGAAAGGGGGGAAAGTAATAACAACATTAAGAAATGTCTTAAAATAGTCATATTGGGTCAGATTGAAAACTTTCATTTTATGAATCCTATTATAGCACGCACACCCTCTTCCTGTTTCACAGAATTTACCTACATGGTACCAAATGAGAGAGAGAGAGAGAGAGAGAGAGAGAGAGAGAGAGAGAGAGAGAGAGAGAGAGAGAATATCTCTTATAAGAGTTTTAGAAAATGTCAGTCGTTGTTAAAGTAGACTTACATCAGGTTATAAAAATTACTATTATTAATAAATGAAATATGACGAGAAATTTAATGTCCCCGTATCAAATATTAGGTGACTTTTTCGTTCTGTCCCTTTGTCTGTCTGTCCGAAACCTTGCATATAACTTAACATTTGAATGGTGAGTGACAAGGCTCTCATCAGCATTCCTTGGACGAGACATTGATTTCTTGATCGAGTTCCAACGTTCTTGGCCTTGTGACTTTGACCTTGGAGTTTGACCTACATTTAGGTACAGCTAAACTAGGTGATACCCACAGAACTATTTAAAGTAGGATTTACAAATTTTGTATCTAAATTTCTTTATGACAAATTTTCTCAATTGTTTCTTTGTTGCCAAAACACATCTGGTTTTTTAAATATTTTTGGTTGATCCCCCTCGTGAAATTGAAAGATTTGGTGATGACACAACTCTATACCTGTTATTTTGATCATCCATAAGGGCCTAAATTAAATTGTTCATATTTTCCTCGTAAGCCCTCTGTGACAGATAAGGGCCGGTATACATAGAGCATTCCTGATCAATGCCGACCAAACCCGACCAACTACCATACGTGTGAAAATATTTTTTTTTTTTTTTTTTTTTTTTTTTTTTTTTTTTAGAAAAGTGAAAGTATGTTTCAGGGCTGTGACAGAAATCAGAGGAAGAAGGAAAACACCTCACCCTACCTGGAAAATTATCATTCTTTTGTCACTTTAGGTCACTCTGAGGGTGTTTTATTTTTCATTTATTGATTCATTCATATTTTTTTCTTCTTCTTTTGAAAACTGAGCCAATGAGAGGAAAGGGAAAAAATCATACGTTAACTTCAAAAAGAGAATTCAATGTCTATGTTAAGTCAGGAGAAAACAGTTAATAATTAATCCGGGTACTCGGTTGAATTACCGGTACGACCAGAATGTATCCCTGTGATCGGCTGTGGTTGTATATATAAGAGGGTATGGGGTCGCCCGTTTTCTCCGCGTACTCCGGTTTCCCCCACAAAATGGCCCCCTAGCGACAACATCCGTGTAAATCGGCAAATAGAGCTCTAATTAATATATAGCTAATGTCCGACTTTAAAAATAAAGATTGTTATAATTATCGTTATCATCATTATCTCATCTTGAGAGGGATTTTACAGACATCATCAGCTATAAAGCATGGATTTATTTATCTGGATAGAATGGCGATGTGCCAAAGAAGATCTCCCTAATTTCTCCTCGTTATTATTAGAAACTTATTACAATAGATACTCAAGGTATTTTCCATACCCCAAAATAAAAACCTCAGCTGTGGAGCTATCTTTAACATACAATCACAAGCATGGGTATATAAATATCATGTTTGCACATTCACCCGCTCTGGATAACGGGATTCCAACGTAATAACTCGGGATCGATATTCGAAACGTTCTCGTAAATAAAAACGCACGGACACAGTGACATTGCAAATGTACATCAGTTTCTATTATTAAATTAATTGTTAATTCATACGTTTTTAGAACTTTTATACATCACATAATAGAACCTTTATGCATCACAAAAGAATCGGGATATGTTAGTTCTGTATTTAAATTAATAGGCCTGCGTGTATAATATGGAAACTTGTGAATTTGATATATATACAGCTTATACACATAAAAGCGTTCTGTGTCGCCAACCTCCGTCAATACTCTCATATCTCTTCCTGTTTGCATCTATTACCATGCACATATCGCTTCCAAACTTCAATCAGTTCTTCTTTGTCATTAAATATACCGTACCTCTTTTTGGAAACTTGAATGGAATCTCAACTAGAAATCTTGTCCACAGATCAAAAAACGCGCGAAAACAAACAGGACCTACATGTACATGTACACTGTAAATTAACCACCTTTACGGAGCTATTGTTTATATTAATACATGTATATATAATAATAATGCAGATATATTGTTTATATTGATTTTTAGGTCAATACGAAGCCTTAGCTACCTGAGAAGTAGCAGTACTTTTTTTTTTTTTTTTACCGATCCTGAAGATATATGTGAAAATAGCACATCAAGATTAACTAAAACATTCTATTGACCGAAAAACTGTCAATAATTGATTTATTATATAATTGAATGATTTAGAACATCGAAACTGGCTGCTGGAGCTTACGAAACAATACCTGGTCGGCCATCTTTGTTTACAGCTTGACGCAAGACAAAGAAGAAAGGGATTATAGATGCGAGTTTTTGTGTATTATTTGACTAAATAATTTAAAAAATGGAAGGCTACTAGCTATAGAGCACGTAGACCTTACCAAACGATAACATCGATCATGTTTAGATCGGGTTCGGGCTTACTCTACAACAACTATTGTTACTGTCCCGTGGGGATCCGGGTTAGAATAGGTCCTCAGTACCCCTTGCTTATCGTAAGATGCGACTAAAAGGGGCGGTCCTTCGGATGAGACCGCAAAAACCGAGACCCTTGACACAGCAGGCGTACTTAAAGGCCGTAAGCACCGAGCATGGGCCTAAAGTTTGCAAACCTTTCACCGACAGTGGTGACGTATTCATATGAATGAAAAATTTTCGATAGAGACGTTAAACGATGTATATTTACATTCATTTAATCTTCTTTCTTATATTTCTTCTGAAATTGACATTGTTTTCATCTGCAACAATGAATGCTTGTTTGTTGCAAACTAGTTCCATCCGGAATTTCTGTGCAATCATTACCAACTATGGAGCGTCATCAGGGTCTACGGGTGCATTGGCTGTTAAGTTAACATACCAAATGGGTCACCTATAAGATATTTTTGTACTTTAATCTAGTTTACATTTCAAAACATTGCATAAAAATATAAATATAAACAATAAAATGTCTTTCTTTGTTGTTTCGTCGGGTGATGAAGGAACATTGAAGCAATCGTTGCAGAAAAAATTGCATAACCCGCTTACCCGGGTTACGAATTTTTTTCAGCAATGCTAGCTACCTTCATTACCCGATGAAATATCAAAGAAAACACTTTATTGTTTAAATAACCAAACAACCAACTATTGGTTCTCCAGCTTATGATAGATTTACCGTATCTGTACATTTAGTGCAAGATTGTCAAAAGTGAGTAGAGATGCAAGTTTTCATTGAGTGACCAAAATGTGAAGAAAGCGAACAGTGGTCAATCTCATAAGGAATTATACAACATTAAGAGTTGGACAAACACGGACCCTTGAACACACCAGATGAGGGACCAAATGCCTAGGTGGAGTGAATACCCCCTGTGGACCAGTAACGTCCGTTGTGAGCCCTCTATCTTGATAACGAAATCGGAGTAATCCGTAGTCAAAATAAGTTTGTAAAGAACGGTCTAACAATTTGTATGAAACACGTCAGACGGCATTTAACCTAATGATAAATGCACCTTGTACAAATGTATTTACAAATTCCATCATTATACTGACCATAGAATTTGCGTTATGCTGACTTTAAAGGAGATTGTAGAAACTCCTTTATCATCAACGTATTTGTCAGTAGCCTGCCACAATCCAAAAATTGATCACACACAGAACTTGCTCTCGCTTATCGAATCAGTTGAGAGACATAAACATCATGTGCAGGTGATAATGGAATATTGTTACATCAATATGGGAAGTTGACGATGCCGGGGGGGGGGGGGTAACTTTGATTTCCGTAATCCTCGGGGCACAGGATTTGAACAAACTTGAACCTACACTACCTGAGGATGCTTGTATATTAATTTTATCAACCAAAGCCCTCCAGTTCTTGAGATTCTAAAGCATGTTTTCCAATATATTTTTATGTCAAATTTTGATTCCCTAATGTGACCCCACTCTACCCTAGGGGTCATGATTTTAATATTGAATCTACTCATTAAGCATGCTATCACATAACTCTCGTCTTTCCTGGTACAATGGTTCTTGAGAAGATATTCAAAAGATGCCACAAAATTGTCACTAATTCCTAATTATCTCCCATTAAAAAATGGCATGGCTGTTTAAACTTTGATCAAACTTGAAACCTTTTTACCCACCCAAATATAGTTTGTGACAATTGCCGCGGTGGCCGAGAGGTTAGAGCGTTCGTCCCGCATGCGGAAGACCGGGGTTCGAATCCCGGCCGCGACATACTTAAGTCGTTAAAACAGGTAGTGACGGTTCCATTGCCAAACGCTCGGCATTAGGTGTCAATGTCACGGGTCCTCGGAGATTACCTTAAAAACGGATGACCCGTGTCACAGTAAGTGTGGCACGCTAAAGAACCCTCACTGTTCAATTACCATAAGCGCCGAGCATAAACCTATATTTGAAGCCCTTCACGGGCCTTGGTGACGTTTCCATGAGTGAAAACGTTAAGCAAGATACAATCAAACCTAAGGAGTTGAAATTGTACCGACGGAGAGCCAAAAAGACAGCCAGGCGGACAAAATGATCAAACCTGGCCTGGATTTCTTGAAATAAACTTAAGTCGAAACTTGGACTTAAGTATGAGATTTTACTCAAATTTTGACTGCTCAATTAAAAGAAAACTCAAACCTAAGTTTGAGATTTTTTCGAGAAATCCAAGCTTGGATGTTATAAAACTTTTTGAATACGTCCCCCGTACTCAAACTCATACCCAGAACTCAAAACAATATTTCATTCTACATTGTAAGTTGTGTATAACTTATGACTTTGAAACACGGATAATGGGTTTGATGAGTACGAAGTACGTACTAAAAACATTTTATAACATCCGGGTCAGTAAAGGTCACTTGCGCTTTGCACTCGGGCAGGCTAGCCGGCGCCTAATCATCAGATTTTTTTTTTATATCGTGAACCTCATCGGTGTGTGGAACAGACGTGTAAATGGAAATTATCTCTTCCCCGTGAATTATTCTCCAACAATATATTGTATCTTCATAAGTTAACCAACGAGGTACGATCATCAACTTTGAACACAGTCATTGTTACAAAATTATGTGAAAGTAAAGCTATTTTGTATGGGTTGCAATGTTTTATTAAAAAAACAAACATCAAAAACAAAACACATGAAATTAATACATGTATATAATATACTTATAATATTGCACCAGAATTAAAAAAAAAAAACGTTCCCGCTGAAGCAGGTCACGTGATTCATGTCAACCATAAGGAGGCGAGATCACATGATCGAACTTTGGCACGTATCTGTACTGGCTTAACTATATACATAATAGATGAGATCAATGACAGTAAACGATAAAAAGTTAATGGATTTCCGAGGTCCGTCAGGACGGAATGTATATCAAATTCCAAATTCACCAGGATATGACGTCACCACCAAACTAATCCAGCTCGCAGTCTGTTTCCTCCAACATAGTTTCCTAAAAAATAAAATCCTTTTGTTAAAATTTTATAGGAAGAAACATCCATGAACACAAGGGTTAGATTTTAATTCATAACTGTGATTTAAAAAAAAAAAAAAGTATATTATAACGCAGATAAGCTGGAAACACTTACCCATCCGCCTCGGTCCTCTACCCAGCCTGAATACGTCTCTCGGAAGTAGTCGTACGCCATCTGTGCTAGACCAACACTTCCCTTAGCGACGTGAACTGCTGTCCTAGTCAGATAGAAATAGAGCGCTATCTGTTCCCAGCCAATCGTATTCTGTAGTGAAGTGTGGATGACCTTTTTGAACTGTGTGTAAGTGTGTTGCTTTGCAATGTCTACAACGATCGGGGTGAAGGATCGAAGGTTGTACTGAAAAGGTTAAATGATAAACATTTAGGGGTCAAATGATAAACATGTAGACCACAGCTGTATTCAGCTCCAAAGAACGAAAGGATTAAAATATTCTATTAAAGCTATTTTCTAAACCTACATCTTCAGAGAATCTGTCTCCTTCTCTGCGGAATTCTTCAACAAGTTGTTGCACCAGATGGTCATCTGAATAAAAAAAACAACCATGAATCAATGTTATTTTAGAATGATAATGCACTAAACGTTGCCAAATATCAGATAAATCATCATTTGTCTTCCGTTTTCATTTAAATTTTCATCACTCTAAAGCGTTGTGGCCTACCTGCCGTTGCGCCGTGACCTCCGACCTCCCTGTGAGGCGATTCCACTCCTGGGGATGAACTCTCTGTGTTAAACTTCTCAACAGCTTTGTCTCCAATAAACTTGAGTCGGTTCGCTACCTCCGATATTCTGTGTTCTCGCTCTTCTGACGAGAGTTCATCAAATGAACGGGCATCTGAATGTTATTCAATATCTAATATAATTGCTAGTATATGAGATAAACTGTCTCAATAAAATCGTTAGATTGGGTAATGCAAGTGAAGATTACAGAGGGGGTTTCAACAACTTATGAGTACTTTTAAAACCAAAATGAATTTAAAATAAATGCATTTTGCGTGTTGTACAGAAAATTATATTGATGTATATATTTTTTCTTTTGATATCAAGTCATTGACAGTGTTCAGACGATCACCTTTCTTATGTTTGTCCGAAGTTTCCGGAGAGTCAATTTCGTCTCCATCAATCTCTATGTCACTATACACAGACACCTGATGGACGTATCGTCTCTCCTTCCGGGACCAACCACTTCCAGATGATACCTTTTCCTTTGATTCATCCTTTGAGGAGTATCTTCGGACCACCCTCCGTCCTCCCCTGTGTGAGGACGGTAAGTCCAGAGAGAGTCCGCTTCTATCACCACGTTTGATGTGATGAACAGGTGCCCGTTCTTTACTTTCACTGTTAACGGAAGATCCATTTGGAATTTCACCGAAAATAAGAGTTTTAAAGACTGCGTCCACGGGTTTCTCAGGTCCGTCTACACTGTCGCGAAAGCGAGATGTAATCCCGTCAGAAGCAGATCCACGAGGTCCATGTATTCCCCCGTTAATATCTTTCTTGTGTACCATATCACTGGCCCGATGATCCTTGTCATCTTTATGGAAAAACAAACGAATTTTTTGAGTAAACAATCGTAGTTTCCTAGCCTTCATGATTTCTCCTATAGTGTAACGTAAGACTGTCAGTTATTGATAACAGACGACTGTCACTTACTGATAGTGAGAAGTGAAAGTAGAAACCCACTCTGATGTCAAGTGACAGTCTAATGCATGAGGTGTACACAGGCATTTATATATATACACACATGCTCGCGCATGCCTACCCACGTCTTCGACCAATTAATTACCAACTAGTAAGTAGGGCATGTGCAAGTTGAACGTCCGCAGAGATCGCATTTATACATAAAATCAATATACATGCTCGGCGGTATTACAGTAAGTGAAAAGTTTCTTGGTCGCTATGAAGAGGGCATTGCTCTCAGATCGAAGTGAAGCACGTCCGGTTCAGCTGCTGACCAGGATATCGGAGATGAGGGAGATGATCTGAATTAACGACCTAAACTGTGTCAAAGCTCAGAATCCTGACAGGCAGAGGGGTGGGTAGTTAGAGATGAGGAAAGCTGAATATTGATCCTGGGAAAGATCAGGGAGATTCCCAACAGCAAAATATGGTATACCTTGTTTATGTCATCGACATACTTCAATAAACTATACAGGGGGACTTGGGGGAGGGGCTTGTGGGAGAGGGATTAACTTTGATTCGGACTCTGATTATCATTTATTTATTCATTAAATTTTATTCATTTGAAAAAAATTTCAATTTGAAAATTATTGCGTTGGTAGAAATATGAGTTTGTTCTTGTGTGACTTTTACATATAAATTTTATATATATATATATATATATATATATATATATATATATATATATATATATATATATATATTGTGGCCGAGTGGACTTACGCACTGGTTTGACAATCTTGCTAGGCGGTGGGTGCCGTACGTCGCTGGTTCGACCCCGGGCTGGGGCGAAAATTTTCAGTACCTAGTTGTGATTATTTAGTGCTTTATATATATATATATATATAATTTATCATATTTACCCTAAACAGTGAAGATATATCTCTAATTAGGATTACATCAGGATTACTTTAGTCATGGAGATCGTAGATCGTATAGCATTCAAAATTTGAGTAATAGAGGGAAATAATAGGATTTCAATTTGAAAACCACCTGTGGTCATTGCAATTTAAACACGTACAATAGAAAAACGGTGTTACTGATCTGGGGTTTGACCGTAGATGAACCAAGATTTTCTCACCCACACCACAAACAACTGCACAACAATACATTAACGATTGTTAACTCGATCTAGTGCACGTCTGGAGAAGGTTGTAGAGTACAGCCGTGATCATCCACAGGGGCTGATGTCATCAGATCCTCCAGGGATCAAAGCTATTTGTCATATTGTTAAATGGCGGGAGTTTTTGTTCGGCGTTGTGGTAGAAGTTTTATTTATGTTAATCTGGTGCTAATTTGGCGCAAATATCAAAGATTAGAACATCGATCTAGTTTACACGGTAAATAAATCGGTGAATATTCTACCCTGCTGTTTCACTCTTTGTGCACTGCCAAGTGATTCATCCACCAAAAAATACAGAGCGAAATATTAATTAATCTACATTTACACGGTATGTGTGGATAGAACGAAATACTAATTAATCGTCTACTTTTATACGGTGCGATGGATTTGTTCTTCCTTCAATAGATGTAAAAGAGGTTAAAGTGAAAAATTAACTATTTCGGCATTGACAGTAAACATTCAGAAGTTTTTATCTACATGAATTCTTTAATCTAAGAACGTGGGTACCAATACAAACGCTCACTGAAACATCAGCCGGACAAAAGATACATACAATTATGATAAACTTACCATTGTAAACTTTGTGTGATTTCCTGAAAGAGAAGATCCGTTTTAGCCGACTCTGGGGAGCTACATTCTCGCTGCAATGTTCGTGGATTATCTCCAGGGATGAGGACTTCATTTTCTTCCTTCTCATTTGCACTTTTTTCTGTCTCCCTTGTTTCTCTCTTTTCTTTTGGCGCCTTTCTTCCTCGGTGATCGTCTGCTTCTGAAAACTATGTAACACTCGCTCTTTGATTTTCTGAATACGACTTTTCTTTTTCCTCGCGGACCCGGAACTTTTCTGATCTTCGTCTGTATCCGGGGACGGAACAATTCCCGATTCCTGACGGTCCAGTAAATTTGACGATGCCGACCGTCTCCGCTGACCGGAAGTAGCCCTACTGGTCAATCTAACTGTTCCTATCTGAGAGGGAAGAGTCTTGTATTTCTCTTTGTCGTAATCTTTCTTGTGAAAGTCACTATTAGATCCGAATAACACAGATATTCTGTTTTCTTTCGATGTGGCCTGCTTGTAACTGTCTGATCGCTGAAGAGTCGCTACAGTACGCCCGTCACTTGCTGGGAGATCTGCCAGCATTGGGGAGGGGATCAGCGGTTCCTGCATTAAGTCTGACAAACTTTTCCTCTCCTCCTTTCTCAACGGTATCGTGGGCCGTCTGTGGATATGTCGTTGTGGCATTGTTCTATTTTCTGTGGAGAAAAATAAGTACATGTAGTAGTGGTTGACATTTTTTCACGAGCTGTCACTTCCTGAATCTCATAGCTCTTATAGACATGTGTTACAAGCAGGTCAAATACTCGTCGCATGCAGACAAGTACATAAAACACGGTACATGTATGATGAACGTCAAAAACTGCAGGGAACAATATCTAGTGTTATTGTATAACAATTAAATTTTTCAACACTACGATTTTTAATTTCATTTCATTCTCATTGTTTGATATCGAAACAGAATATTCCGATAACCATTTGGATACATACACGTAAATATACACGTACAAATATATCGTCTGCCAGTAAACTGTATGTTCGGAACTTGATTGATTTGAATTTAATACCCAGTGCAGGTAAATCGTCAGTCTGTATACGCACTATGGCAATGAATAATAATAATAATACTGTTTACACCGAGATCCAGTGGAGCGCGACAAAACATGTACAGGTTTTAAAAATCTAAAAATCCATATTCACAATTCACAAGTATTTGTACGAAGCCTATAGTACGATTTCCTGTTAATTCTATATATATTCGCCGTTCTGGGTTCACTGTTCCATTGTCTCATGCCTATTACGTGTTAAATCGTACCCTTAATCTATAAATTTGGGAAAAAAGGCGTTCAAGGACGAAATTAAAATTTTGAATAACACATCTTTATCCACGGTGATCCTATTCATACAGGCCGAGACAATAATTATGTTACATGCAGTACAAACGTTGAATGTTTGATCATTATTGTATAAGTTACAAACCAGCTTCGTAACACCTGTAATAAGCATTGTGTTTTTCGTCTCTGGTGTTAATTTTAGCACCATACGTCATCACTTACCTTGCATTGATACCAACAACAGCTACAATGTTCTTGTATTTTCCCCAAATCTCTCACAACAAACACGATATGATAATTATATACACAACACTACATGTCGGATGTACCGCACAGATCGTTCGACATCTAAAGGTGTAATTCAACGTACTTCGTTTTCGTTGATTTTTTTCACAGGTGAGATAAAGACCGTGACTCAGGTAAATTCCTCCTCTGACATCATTTACTCCGTCTATTTTTGGAAGAGCGTCTCTTTAAATTTAAAAAAAGAAAGAGACTACTTTACATACAGATTATTGACTTTTAGTATTTCGTGACGACATCAGCACACTTGTACACGTGATGTATCCCTATTCCATAGTGGCTTGTACTGAAATATTATCACAACATGGGAAGAAAGTGGAATTCCAAAAAAAAAAAGTTAATCCGGTATTAATGAAATTAACTTATGCATATTTCAATAGACTCATCACTACCCGTAATACCAGTTCGTTCCTCTGGTTTGGTTTTTTCTTCTACGTATTTGCAGTGTTTTTGTATCGTGAACGCCTCATTACACTTACATCCAATGCTTGTGGTTGGGCAGTTCCGGGTATAGGTCCAGGGGTATACACGTGGATCGTCTTAAAGTGCAGCGTCTGCCAACCATCAACCGGATGTAAAAGTTTGTTTATCCGGTATTGAATGAAGATTTTAAAATAAACTGAAATTTTATTTAGATGATGTGGCCTTGGCGAGCAAGTCTTAGTTATTATTCATTTATTATTATTATTTTACGAATTAGACCTGGATTGTGTTTCGTCCCGTAGGTGCTATCAATTTAAATTGTAGAAAACTTGACATTCCATATTTATATGCATTGACACAGAGCACATTCCAACCCAATAACATATTGATTCTTTCATACAAATTGTCAAATCAAAAACCTCAATTTAATCCTTATGCAAGCAATTCAGTTTCTACAACTGATAGTCGAAGTTGAAAAAAAAAAATTATGTGCAAGCAAGATCTATGAAATGATAAATATATTATTGATTTATAAAGTGTGGGTTTCATTTGAGAAATAAATGTGTAGGGTTTATTCATCGTCGCAAACCACGGGTTATTGGTTCATTCTATTTCACAAATTTGTGAAACAGAATGAAACAATAACCCGTGGTTTGCGACAATGGGATTTATTCAAAGTATGAATTACTATTTTGTTTGTAGTACAGGGTGTATCATAGTGGAGTTGTCGAGTTGAGAGGTCACTCGCGCGCGCATGCCATTAACAGTACCTTCGTCTTTCAAGATTAATTAGGAGATCATCAGTTTAGTGTGTGGTACATTTTGTTAGTCTCTAAAAATATCATTAATAATAACGCTGTATTTCACTCCTAAACAATTATAAATTGACAGTAGATACATTGTAATTTCAACTAGAAATGGTTTATATCTATAAAAAAATAAATAAATAAATAAATAAAAAACCCTTTCAGGGGCACCTGCTGTTTCAAATCGATAGTTACTGATAACTCAGCGTTCTGGTTTCAGGACTTGTTGACTTAGACTACCGCCCAGTGTATTAATAGCTGTGATACGAACAGGAAAACCACAGCTCAAGTCATCTAAATGAAATTCAAAATACGTACATGTTGGTCATGCAGTGATAAGAACATTGTTTTCCCCTAATATTGCAGTTAGAATTTATATAAATGAATAATTTGGATGACTCTTTAAAATAAAAATCGTTAGCAAATATAGATATAGGGTATTTCAAAATATTAGACTAATTTTTTAATGCTCTAAGAAATAAGAATCGTTTTCACACGAATAAACTTTCTATTAATGAGCGTAAAATACAAATAAGCACCGATCGATCGTTATAAAACGTAAAATGGTGCTGTGCGCACGTACTTAAGGTCGCTCCATCCTCATGTGACTTATCAATATTAATGGTTAAAAGTGGAAAAAAATTATAAATTTCCACTCAATATAGTTTTATTTAATTAATGACCAAAGAAAATGTGTATGTTGCCACCTTTTTAAAAAGGTCAGATACACGAAAACAGAAGTACACATCAACATCAGAAAATCACACATTTTCATTAAACAGAATAATAAAAATAAATAAGAACTTGTTGAAATGACAAAATTTAAATATCAATAGTTTTAAAACACTGCTAATTCATAAATATGTATAGATTAATTGTGGATATTAGGGAAACCAATGTATAATAGACGTCCAGTAAAGGAAATTGCAGCATAGGAGTTATTGCCTTTGACAAAAAAGTTTTAATCATAAATAATTGATTATCTATGGAAAATATAAACTTTTTCAGTATTAATTGTTTACCAGATTTTTTATTATATCCAGTGAATAAAATTGCTAAGAAAGATATATTTCTATCATGCGCAATGTTTAAATTATTAAGATTTTCGCAAAACCCTATGACATCACATGAGGATCGATCAACCTTAAGAATAATGAAGTCCGATTCCTTATATAATATTTAATACTTGCAATACTTTAACTTTATCCTCATGTGACGTCATGTTTCTTTTTTTTTTTTTTTTTTTTTTTTTTGCAAAATATTTAATTCATTAAACGCTGTGCATGGCAGAAATATAATTTTTGTTGGAATTTTATTCACCGAGTATAAAAAACATTTTGTAAACTATTTGATACTGAAACTGAAAAAAATCACTTAATAATAAAAAGGTTCAGTTTCTTCAATTATATGGAGAACCTTTTTAGAATGTACGATGGGGAAAGGGGTATTCGTATTAGCCAAGTTACATGTATGATACAATTCATACCAATAATATTAAGTCTGTAAAATATATTAACATA
>NC_079166.1:28077143-28109643 GCF_947568905.1 Ostrea edulis
GAACAGTGAGCAATCTCTTAACTCCTATAAAGGTGAAGGTAACGAACAGTGAGCAATCTCTTAACTCCTATAACGGTGATGATAACGAGCAGTGAGCAATCCCATAACTCCTATAAAGGTGAAGATAACGAGCAGTGAGCAATCTCTTAACTCCTATAAAGGTGATGATAACGAGCAGTGAGCAATCTCTTAACTCCTATAAAGGTGAAAATAACAAACAATGAGCAATCTCATTCAGAGCTCACAATTTTTTGTTATGTAAACAAGGCTCGTGCCATGTTTTCTTGCTTACACTTGTAAAAGCAGATTTTTTTTCTTCAAATTACAAGTTAATTCTGAACACAATAAAACAAGTTTACTTTTTTAAAAACATGTTTTCTATGTAAGCGATCTGTAAACAAAATCATGACACGAGCCTTGTTTACACAGAATTGCGAGTGTTGTATCTCACTTGTAACTCAGCCACTGATATTTGAATTTTGGTTGACCATTATCAATACTTAACTCAGCATAGTAGACATTAACAAGAGGCCCACGGGCCACATCGCTCACCTGAGTCACCTTGGTCCATATCAGAAGACTTTCCATATATATATTTGCATGTAAAACCTTAGTCCCTATCATGGCCCCAACCTAACCCTGGAGGCCATGGTTTTTGCAAACTTGAATCTACACTATGTCAGAAAGCTTTCATGTAAATGTGAACTTCTTTGGCCCAATGGTTCTTGAGAAGAAGATTTTTAAAGATTTTACCTATATATTTGTATGTAAAACTTTGATCCCCTATTGTGGCCCCATCCGACCCCCGGAGGCCAGGATTTTAACAATTTAGAATCTGCACTATATCAGGAAGCTTTCATATAAATCTCAGCTTTTCGGGCTCAGTGGTTCTTGAGAGGAAGATTTTCCTATATATTTGTATGTAAAACTTTGATCCCCCCTTGTGGCCCCATCCGACCCCCGGGGGTCATTATTTTAACAAGCTTGAATCTGCACTATGTCAGAAAGCTTTCATGTAAATCTCAGCTTTTCGGGCTCAGTGGTTCTTGAGAAGATTTTTCCTATGTATTTGTATGTAAAACTTTGATCCCCTATTGTGGCCCCATCCGACCCCCGGGGGCCATGATTTTAACAACTTTGAATCTGCACTATATCAGGAACCTTTCATATAAATCTCAGCTTTTCTGGCTCAGTGGTTCTTGAGAAGAATATTTTAAAAGATTTGTCCTATATATATTTGTATGTAAAAGTTTGATCCCCTATTGTGGCCCCATCCGACCCCCGGGGGCCATGATTTGAACAAACTGGAATCTGCACTATATCAGGAAGCTTTCATATAAATCTCAGCTTCTCTGGCTCAGTGGTTCTTGAGAAGAATATTTTTAAAGATTTTTCCTATATATATTTATATGTAAAACTTTGATCCCCTATTGTGGCCCCATCCGACCCCCGGAGGCCAGGATGATAACAATTTAGAATCTGTACTATATCAGGAAGCTTTCATATGAATCTCAGCTTTTCGGGCTCAGTGGTTCTTGAGAGGAATATTTTTCTATATATTTGTATGTAAAACTTTGATCCCCTATTGTGGCCCCATCCGACCCCCGGAGGCCAGGATGTTAACAATTTAGAATCTGTACTATATCAGGAAGCTTTCATATGAATCTCAGCTTTTCGGGCTCAGTGGTTCTTGAGAGGAATATTTTTCTATATATTTGTATGTAAAACTTTGATCCCCTATTGTGGCCCCATCCGACCCCCGGAGGCCAGGATTTTAACAATTTAGAATCTGCACTATATTAGGAAGCTTTCATATAAATATCAGCTTTTCGGGCTCAGTGGTTCTTGAGAGGAAGATTTTCCTATATATTTGTATGTAAAACTTTGATCCCCCCTTGTGGCCCCATCCGACCCCCGGGGGCCATGATTTTAACAAGCTTGAATCTGCACTATGTCAGAAAGCTTTCATGTAAATCTCAGCTTTTCGGGCTCAGTGGTTCTTGAGAAGAAGATTTTTAAAGATTTTTCCTATGTATTTGTATGTAAAACTTTGATCCCCTATTGTGGCCCCATCCGACCCCCGGGGGCCAGGATTTTAACAATTTTGAATCTGCGCTATATCAGGAAGCTTTCATATAAATCTCAGCTTTTCGGGCTCAGTGGTTCTTGAAAAGAAGATTTTTCCTATATATTTGTATGTAAAACTTTGACCCCCTATTGTGGCCCCATCCGAACCCCGGGGGCCAGGATTTTAATAATTTAAAATCTGTACTATATCAGAAAGCTTTCATATAAATATCAGCTTTTCTGGCTGAGTGGTTCTTGAGAAGAAGATTTTTAAAGATTTTTCCTATATACAGGCTGTCCAGCACCCTTGGACAAAAAATAAGGGCAAATTTTAGGGGTAAAATTTTTAAAAATTAGGGCTAAAATTAGGAATTTTTAACCAAATTGCGGAAGTTTTAATTATTTAAAAGGACTTACCTTGTCTAATTTGACAATAAAGAAACTCACATGACACACAAATAAGATGTAAGTACAGGAAGGGCGTATTCCAGTGTTCTATGGTCTCAGCTATTATTGGCTATAACCTAAAATCTCAACTCTTTATCACAAAGTCACAACCAATAAACAAGCTTGACACATGGATCCACAGGTCAACTGCCTTTCACTGCATCAGCATTATCTGAATAAGAACTGCAATCTACGTTAATAACACACATTTTGTATGAATGCATTTTGATTTTTCAAGACTGATAAAAAAGTAGGAATTGACATGAAAAATAAGGGCTTTTTTAGGATTTCCCCTTGAATTTTACATTTTTTAAGGAATTTTAGCAAAACTGAAAAAAATTAGGAATTTTAGGGCCGCTGGACAGCCTGTATATATTTGTATGTAAAACTTTGATCCCCCCTTGTGGCCCCATCCGACCCCCGGGGGCCATGATTTTAACAAGCTTGAATCTGCACTATGTCAGAAAGCTTTCATGTAAATCTCAGCTTTTCTGGCTCAGTGGTTCTTGAGAAGAAGATTTTTAAAGATTTTTCCTATGTATTTGTATGTAAAACTTTGATCCCCTATTGTGGCCCCATCCGAACCCCGGGGGCCAGGATTTTAATAATTTAAAATCTGTACTATATCAGGAAGCTTTCATATAAATATCAGCTTTTCTGGCTCAGTGGTTCTTGAGAAGAAGATTTTTAAAGATTTTTCCTATATATTTGTATGTAAAACTTTGATGCCCTATTGTGGCCCCATCCGACCCCCGGGGGCCATGATTTTAACAATTTAGAATCTGCACTATATCAGAAAGCTTTCATATAAATATCAGCTTTTCTGGCTGAGTGGTTCTTGAGAAGAAGATTTTTAAAGATTTTTCCTATATATTTGTATGTAAAACTTTGATCCCCTATTGTGGCTCCATCCGACCCCCGGGGGTAATGATTTTAACAATCTAGAATCTGCACTACCAAATAAAGATTATCTATAAATTTCATCTTTTCTGGCCAAGTGGTTCTTGAGAAGAAGATTTTTTAATGACCCTACTATAATTTTACCTTTTCTTATCTCCCCTTGGAAGGTGGCCTGGCCCTTTACTGTAACAATTTAGAATTCCCTTTACCTAAGAATGCTTTGTGTCCACTTTGGTTGAAATTGGCCCAGTGGTTTTTGAGAAGAAGTAAAAAATGTGAAAAGTTTACAGACGGACGACGGACAAAATGTGATCAGAAAAGCTCACTTGACCCTTCGGTTCAGGTGAGCTAAAACGGAAATTGAAATAAAATTTGATAATTTTCAGCTCAAATTGTGTCCATGTCCCTTTAATACGACTAATCAGGACCCTGTTGCGTTCGAGAATTTTAAAAAAGTTTTCAGATATAAACTTTTCTGTATTGCGGCCTTAAACTTGCCTCTACACTATCTGGGGATGCTGCCACATGACTAACCATGCCCCCAGTGCTCTTGGGGTTATTCCTATACAGTCATGTATATCCCCTATTTAATAAGTACCCATCCTCCCCTGGCGCTAAAATTTAAACAATTTGAAACAAGCACTCTTTAAAGTTTCCACAAAAATTTGGCCCTTTCTGGAGCAGTAGTTCTTGGATTTCTATAAATACCACAGTACTTTCACCATTTCATAATCATTACCCCTCTTTGAAAGGGGCGTGACCCTTCACTTCAACAATTTTTAATCCCCATGCAATTTCCCCCAAAAGGTTCCTTATGACAAGTTTGGTTAAAATTGGGACCATAGTTCTCAAGTAGCCAAAAATTTGTCCAGTATGTATACAGATGCAACATTGAACAGCTCATTTGAGCTTATAGCTCTGGTAAGCTAAAACACACAGAACAGCTCTCTCGCCTAATTCCGATAAAAATTTCTATACTTACATTTTATATAAATACTTCCTACCTACTTTCTTTCAACAGCGGTGGTTTATAATGCAATTTTATGGGCGATTGAGACGCTGGTGGCATCGGGATTATCCAGACCTCAGACTTGTGCATGTATTCATATTGATCTTACGACAAGAGGCTCAAAGGCCTACCGGTCACCCGAGTTTTGGTTAAAAGTATCACTAGTCCCAAAGGCTTTGCAATCTAGGAAAAATTCTTGTTCTGAATACCCAAGTTGAATTTTAATATTCAGCAACAGTATAAAACAAGATGTGTTCTAAAACTTAACTGCCGTCTATAGGTGAAAGGATTTCTATAAAGGATTGTACTGTGACATTAACACGACTAATATGAATGCATTCTTCAGTCAAAACCCTGGGGGTGGTTAAATTCACTACCTTGGTACACACTATGCAATTAGATTATATATATATAGAATCAGCAAACTAATAATTCAAGTCTTTCAAATGATAAAAGACAATGACTACAATAATTTCGGCTTCACCCTGGTACCATTAAACCCTTATTCCCTAGATCATGAAATTTACAATTTAACGAGATGTTTGTAAAACACATACCACCCCCCCCCCCTTGCAAATTAAAAAGGGTTATACACACATATCATTTAATTGATAGTAGTATCATCAATTCAAAATATTGAGCAGACAATATCTTCCTATGTCAAGAGTGGATTGACCATGTGTCAGTGACCTCAAAATCAATATGGGTCATCTTCTCCTAAAGATGTAAAGTTTGATGTCTGTCAAGTTTGATCCTTGACCTCAAAAGATGTACCAGTGTACCAAGTTTGATGTCTGTCAAGCAAAGGGTTCTCAAGATATTGAGTGGTCAGTATATTCATGTGTCCAGAGTAGATTGACCCTTGACCTGAAAAACAATAGGGGTCCTCTTCTACTCATAACCAACCCACATATGAAATACAATTACGATCAAGTGAATGGTTCTCAAGACATTGATCTACCAAGCGACTGGTGCAAAGCAATATGCCCCTCTTCTATGAAGGGAGGCATAAATGTCTATTTAGTTTCAATTTAGTCTCAATATTATTTACATATTTTACATATACCGATATACCAAATTTGGCCCTATCCTGGGGTTTGAATTTCTACCATGGGGATCATAAAATCTTTACATTTTGTAAGATGCCTCTGCATTTAGTTTTCTTACATGTGCAGTTGTAGCGAAGATTTTTGAAAATTGATACATTTTGACAGTTTTTTGTCAAACCCCTATTAAACACTGGTATTAAACTGATGACAGTAACGATCGTTACTATCAACCCAAGATTCCGGAAAGACCACGTTTACTTATTATATCTATTTGTATTGTTTATTTGCGAATGATATGTAGGCAAGAAATATCATACACTAGCAACAATTACGATCAGGTGTTATTTTATCTTTTAAACGGCTCAAATGAACAGAAAATTTGTCGTTGAAAAAACAGCGAGGATGATAGTAACGAAAGTTCTTACGTTACTATCATCATTCATTTCCGTTACTATCATCCTCGCTGTTTTTTCAACGACAAATTTTCTGTTCATATGAGCAGGATAAAAGATAAAATAACACCTGATCGTAATTGTTGCTAGTGTATGGTATTTCTTACCTACATATCATTCGCAAATAAACAATACAAATAGATATAGGAAGTAAACGTGGTCTTTTCGGAATTTCCTTCCGCCATCTTGGGATGATAGCAACGATTGTTACCATCGTCAGTTTAATACCAGTGATTAACAATGATTGAAGGCCCCAGGGATGAAAAATAGAAATTTGCAATTTATGTCCCCCTTGTCATATCAAGTTTGAAAGGAATAGTCTAGTCAATCTAGCTCAAAAATGAGCAAAACCTCAAACTAATTGCAACAGAAATGAAATTTTGATTATTCATGCAAGAAAACACATGCAAACAACATATTAAAAATCGGCTTTTGTATTTCCATGGGAAAATTGGAATTTTGGGGTAAAAGGATGTGTTTTTTCATGAAAATCGCTAAAAACTGGAAATTGAAGAAAATGTCCATTTTATGTAACATACAGTAAAAATAAGTTTCATATCTCAAATTTCAACCTGGAAATGTTCGATTAATTTTTTTTTACAGCAGAATAATTCTTTCCTTGACTGTAATTTTTGGGTAAAATCTCGCTTTTTTGAATATAATTGTTAAAGATTGAAATTTTAAGAAGAAAACCCACATCTTGTCATACATTTGAGTCTACCAATAAAATATTGAAGTTAGGATTTATTTTAAAAACTGCTCAACAAGTAAGATATATAGATTATTGGCAATATATATGAAAAATACCATTTTAGGTAGGAAAACCTACCTTTTTCTAAAACAAAAATAGTGAAAAACTGGAAATGATAGGAAATGACTGTTTTATAGAAGATATGACATTGATCTTATAAATTTAAGAATAAAACGTCCAAATGCACAACTAAACTTTTCTGCACCAAAATTTATTTTCCCTTGCCGAATTTTGGGTTGAAATCTTCATTTCCCAACAAAAATCGTTAAAAACTGGATTTTGGAAGAAAATACTTTTTCCTGTCCATTAGGCATATATGAGTTACCAAATGAAGATTTATACATTAAAATAAACTGTTAACACAAAACAAGTGCCCCTTCAAAAATGGTCTGTAAAAGATGACCTACATTTTTGCAGTTACTCCCCTTACATCGGAAGTTGGAGGCGAGCTTACCATTCCGGTCCTATGTTTCACATAAATACATGTAGTATTTTAAAACAAACAGTGTATAGTAAAACTTACGTTACCAATTTGTACTACATCTATGACGAAACAAGGTTCAGTTTCTTCGATTTTATAAAGAAATCTTTAATACGTGCACTTCGTCAAGTTCTAGAGTTTGGGAAAAATGGGTGGGTGGGGGGGGGGGGGGGGGGGGGGGGTAATAGCCGTATTTGATGTTTAGTTCTATCCAAATTATTGTGCAATTAATACCGAGAATTTCAGGAGTAATCTGTTTTAAAAACAATGGACACATAGAATGAAAAGCAAAATGAATCAGGCACGCAGCATCGTAAAAAAAAGGGGGGGGGGGTGAAGATAATTTCACAATATTGCCTGAAAATTGACAAGTAAATTTTAATCCAAAGTTATAAAAATCCTTGATGGTGTGTGTGGTGGGGAGAGGGGCTAAGGTTGTTCTTTCAGTTCAATTTTACACTTCCACTGTGTACAGTTCACGACAATGCTATTTTTTAAAAAAAAAAAAAAAAAAAAAAAAAAAAAGAGGAGGGAGAGCAACCAATCTGTCTAAAAATCGACCTCTGTACGTAAAAATTTATCAACTTTGCATGTAATGATAAAAGGTGTAGATCCATTATTGCTACGTGCCTGATAATTATATAAGTGATCATTTGAGTAACTGCAGTACAGTTCAGTCCATGTTTTTACAAGTACAACGGCTAGTGTCACAATTTGCCTTGCATTTACAGCGAAAAGCGTTCAAAAGTTTATCTGGCGCGACTTGTAATTTAGTTTTAACGGATACAAGAATTGCTGAAAGCAGTGATAAGCCCCAATTCAAAGGATCCAAATTAATCATTTCTTTAGTCCACTCTATGACTTAAAAAATTCTTGCAGTGCTCCTTTTCTGCAGCTGTAGTTAGTAGTTAATGGCAATGACTGAACTTATAAAAATGATATTGTGTTAGACAATTCTTCACATAGCAAATCTCCTATAAGTGTCTCTACGGTATTCCATCGTACAAAGTCGATATGACATCGACACCAGAATATATCTTTTTCTCTATAAAATCCTCATATAGGAAGGTGAAGATAACGAACAGTGATCCATCTCGTAACTCCTATAAGCAATACAAAATAGAGAGGTGGGCAAACACGGACCCCTGGATATACCAGAAGTGGGATCAGATGTCTATGGGCTATACGGAGTAAGCAACCCCTGTTGACCGGTTACACCCGCCGTGAGCTCTATATCTTATTAAGGCAAACGGAGTTACCCTTATTCAATATCATGGTGTCAAAAACGGCCTAACAATCTATATGAAACAAGTCAGACAGATTTGACCCAATGATAGGTTGTATTGGCAAAGTAGATTGTTATAACGACCATATAATTCGCGAAATGCTGACTTTAAACGAAACAGTTGAAACCCCTTCACCATCAACATGTTTGTCAGTAGCCTGCCTCCATTTAAAAACTAATCATATACAGAATTTTTTCGCGATTTGTCTACATTTTGACTATACAGGACTTGTTCCGATGCCGAACATTCTTGACGTTGTGTCGCATCCTGTGGATGCATGTAGAAAGGGAAAGGATTGACAAACTTCGTTTCCTAAAAAGACGTCTGGTTTTAACGATATTCTTCACTTATATTAGGGGCAAGATAAAAAATTCAATGTCTCACAAAAAAACTAAGTTCACATAGTTTTCACCAAGAAACACCCCCCCCCCCCTTTTTTAAAACTTAATATGACAAATGTTGAAACTAATCGAATAACAAGAAAAGAAACGTACGATTATAAATAACACTCTGTATACCTTTTCTACTGTTTATTCACAAATGAAAGTGTACATTAAATCTATTAAATGTTTATTAATATGTTTTAAATATTATGTGGTATTCAACAGTCGCTTGTCTTTTTCCACTGAAGTGTAATCGATGTCGGATGACAGAAACTTGCGGGAGTTTTTATTCCCCTCCCCCTAACTAATTGAATTTAAATTTTCATCCGACATTGATTTCGTCCCTTAGGGCAGTTATGTTTATTTCAGAGTTCGTTGCTATTTCTGTGCTTTATATATAGACATTTCAAACACAATATGCATTTTGTATGATCCTCTAAAATTTACGATAAATAACTGTATCGTGTGCCAGCGTGGCGAGAATTCCATCGTCATCGAAAACAAGTGTTGTCTTGAATAGATGGCCGGGCGGTCTAGCGCGCTGTTCGCATGCTGCTAGGAGATATGGTTCCGCAGGTAGTGAGCCCAAGATTAATTAAAAAGAGTAACTACTCGATTTTACATCAAATCATAATACTATGCGCAAGTGTTTACTTACATTGATTTTTATTATTTATATTATCAATGTTTTATTATCATTATTATTACCCATGAATGACTCCCCAAACCTGAATTTGAAAAAGAAAAGCAAAAATACTTTACTTACTTAGTTTTATAAAAGTTTTTAATACAAAACGCTTGCTCAAATGATGGAAGATAAAAAATAACTGAAACTTTTAACCCGAATGGCTTTCCATATTTTCTTTTTTAACAACCGTAATTCCCCCTTGTAAATTGACACTAATTCTTTAAGATTTCATTTATAATTGATTATTCATAACTTCAAAAGTAAATATTGTGTTTTATAATTAAAATTAATTCAGTAGAGGGTCAAACAAAATATTTTGAAGCTTTATTCGCGAAAGTTCCCCGGGAATGGAAGTCGGCAAAGAATATGAGATGCTGAGCAATATTGTATGTATATAGAGGGTCTTAAAATCACCTTTTTAATACAACTGTTAAGCTGTTTAATCGCGTTTTTTTATTACATGCACTTTAGATGGTTGTGTATAACTTTATTCCGATGACTGTTACAGTTAAGTTACTCCCCTTTACGTGTACGGCGTGCCGTAAACACCACAAAATATCGATGGTTTACTAAAATATTTAAGTCTAAATTCTAAATATTCCCCATTGTCCGATTTTTTGTATGTTGTTAATCACACTTTTGTTTATTGAATTCCGTCGAGTTTGTTTCTGTTGCAATTACTTTGAGGTGATTTGCTAGATTGACTAGACTAGAATTGGAATGGTATTATCCAGGAAGTTTTTATGTTCAATTGTTAACACACAATGGATGAAGACGGACGCTGACCAATATAAGTCACCAGTGTTTACTCAGGTGACCCAAAAACTACCAATGGTCGAAAGGCTAATGGCAAGATCGCAAAATTCCCATGAATCTCCTGCAGTTTACACACAAACAAACAAAAAACAAATCCATAACACTGAATACAGTCTCACTTCGTCTTTATTAGTTAAATCCATAACTTTCGATCGTTTTCTGGTAGGGGGCCACCTTCTTAGCAGCATTTTTCTTGGCTTTCTCTCGTAGAGCCTAAAACACGAAATAAACACCATCATAAGTGAGAGGTACATGGATTCTGATGAAACGCTGGTCATTAAACTGATCTGTCTCAGCTGGTGGTACATGAATTATATCACGTGTGAATCATAAGACAGTGTCAGATTCGAGTAAATCATCACAGACAGAAAATACGACCTTAATTAACAAAGTACCCACGACATCCGAAGTTCATCATAATATCAATACCAGCAAAAATAACCACGTCAGGTAAGTATCTCCCGAGTCGTAAGGTATTATTCACAGTAAAGTATCAGTGGAATTCATGACTGAGAGTTGACGACGCAGTACAATATTTGTCACTTTAAAATAACCAACACACAAATGTTTATATATACAGCAGCACTTGCAATCCAATAGTAATGCAGTAAATTATAACTATTAATTTTTTTTTACCTTTTGAAATATAAATTGGTTTAGGCTACTCAGAAGACAAAGGCACCTAACAAGCACATTCACTCAGTAGAACTGTGGAGGAGATACACTCTAAGGGAGCCTGCTAGCCCTAGGTATTGATGTGCAGACTTACCAGTAAAAACTTCTTCCTTTCAAAGTGATTCTTGGACTTGACCTTCCTCTTAGTTTCCAGGGTAGAGATAACCTTCTGGTATTTCCAGCCCACCTCATGTGCCAGTCTGTTTAAATCGCAGTACTGAAAATAAAGTCAAGGGAATTAACTCTTACTCAACAAAAATAATGAAAATAAAGAAACATACTCTCATCTCTTTACAAAGATTCCTGCATGGATATACAACTTTAAAGTTTCCAGTCATCACACTATTTACACACATGCTCTTCTTTTTTTTTTTTTTTATATAGATCTGCTGTAGCATTATGCTATTTAATCAATGCCACTTGATTTGGACAATTTGGAACAAATAAATTGCAATTTCTACTGCCTATGTGTGTTGTCAGTTTATAAAATCCTCGTCATACAACAAATTATGTTAGGACTTGTTGTCAGGGACTCTAACCTGTAAGTGTCATCATTCAACACACACACAAAAACATTCTACACCAAATAAAGAATCAAATCCCAAAGTACTAGTTGGTTAACTTTCCCAGTTCTGCGAACCTATTCATTGTCTATATGAAATATAAATCAATCAATTAAAATCCCAGAAGTATTACAGGGCTTGAAGCTAACTTTTTATGTCACCAGTCCAGCTGGAATGATGCGAGTATAATTTCAACCAGTCCAACAGAGTTTTCCAAAAATAATTAAACACATTTCATTACTATCAAAATGAAATTTAACTCAATATGCCTCAGACAGTATTGCAACACTTAAATGTTGGATTTATATTTATGAATCAGATTCATCTGATATCTACAGATTGAAGCAGGCCAAATGCCAAAGTAAATGAAACATTGGGAGACCATAATTTTAAAAGAAATTGCAATCAATATCAAATAGAACTTTTCTGAATAGATACTGTGGCTTGTGTATGATTGCTATCTATACAAGACGAATGTTTATGAAATTGATGCACAATGACCGTCTAGAGATGATGAGAGGTTAGATATCACATTAGGGAATACCAGGAACTCCATCACTCCACCACCCCCGCCCCCTTCCCTGTCCGCTGTTGCTGTGTCAGACCTGTCTCAGCTGGTGGTACATGTTCTGGTTACATTTACTGAACATATCAAATCAATCGGTGATTATGTAAATCATCATCAACAGGTCCTCTCCAGCTTAAATCTCAAAGTAAACAAAAAACTGCCCACCTCCCATCATTCTCTATGTGTAATTCTGTATCTTTACAAAATTTTGTATATTTAGTAAATGAACAGAGAATATTTATAGACAAAATCTGTCTATATGTCTATAGATGTCTGGACTGAAACCAATGTTACTCCCCAAACTACATCTCTAGGGACATCGATATTATTCCCTAAACTTCATCTATAGGGGCATATATAAGGCCAAAAAAAAAAGATAGTTTGTTTCCCCTCGCCCGACCGACCCAGTGAAATTCCCGCCGACCCAAAAGTTTTTATTCATATTTTTCAGCGACATTTTTTTTTTATTTCCGGAAAAATTCGGAGCCGTTTCCGGTACGAAACATTATTTTACTGTGACCGGAATAATATAATAAATAATTGTTTTGAATACATGAACAGAAAGCAATAAAACAATAAGAGATGTGATATGATTGTCAAAGAGACAACCATCAACAAAATGACAAATATTAACAATTACACTTCTACAGGTCATCCTATTAAAGGTATTCACCGATTGGTTTAAAGCATACTACCTTGTAGTATGTCTTAGTATATTGCCATGGAAATTTAGTACAAAAAATATTGTTGTAGAAAAAAAACACTTTTGACCTACCTACCTACCCTTATGTGAAATTTAGGGTCGGGAGAGGGGAAACAAACATATTTTTAAATGTGGCCTAATGCAAGGGAAAAAGGACCAAGTCTTACTTTGCAGTACGTACAGTGGATGTGACCAAATTCTTCAGAAATCGGGAAAACTGGTCAAAAAGGGAGGAAAACACACATACCAGAAAAACATCATTTTCTGTTACTTAAAATTAAACCCAGTGTTAATTTTTTTCGAAAATTGAGCCAATCAGATGATTTCCTCTGAAAAGAGGAAAAATCACATCCCCGACACTGTATGGGAAATCGAAATTATTTGATAGCAATTACAGTATCCTGTCCATTGCACACACTCTTTAATTTACTATCAGAGCATTTCTGTCGAGTTTCATATCATTAAAATTACGATTGAAAACATTTTGCAGTTGTATAGGAAACTGTGTTAACAAACTTGGTGATGCATGTGCAAGTTAAAAACAATTTTTGATGCATTCTCATGCATGGGGCGCAATTTCAAAATCTAGAGATTTCAGGGAATATATACTTGATTTAAGACCTTCTGTAGTTTCACACAAATATATACCTTTCACCTACAACTAGATACATTGGAAATGTTTATTCATAATTGCCTATGTGTGTTGTCAGTTTATAAAATCCTCGTCATACAACAAGTTATGTTAGGACTTGTTGTCAGGGACTCTAACCTATAAGTGTCATCATTCAACACACACACAAAAACATTCTACAACAAATAAAATAACATGTCAATTACATAATTTTTACGGGTATGTAGTATAAACAACAATTTCAATGTGTGCCAATGATGAAAGAAAGAAAAATGATTTGTTATCAAACAAGTTTTGATATTACTATGTACATAAAAGTAAAAACAAAACTTGATTGTTACTTTTTCTTCCAACAAACTACCAAATGCAGCACAAGTACTTTATGTAATATCCAACACTGCTTTCCTGATCGAGGGATACATAAAGCTTTATTCACTTATGAAAAGGTATCTCTGAGGGAAATGCATTAAGAATATAAGGGTTAAAAATTCTTCAAATCTGACATCCAGGACAAATTCCAGACATTTGGACTCTGCAATTAGAAATGGCAGAAATCTGAGGGACTTGACTATAAACTTTTTAAAAATAGCCAAACAAGCAAAGATGGCTGCATTCCAGAAAAAGAATTCCATAAACTTCAAAAGTGCTGTTTTATTCGTGTGGTTGTCGAAATATATTGACAAGATAAATACAAAATGTAAGTGAACAAGAGTGTTTCTCAAACATTGGCGAGATGATTGTCCATGGCAAGTCTATAGTAAAGCTGGCAATATGTAAATGAATGATGAATGTAGATTAAAGAAATAAAGATTGAAAATTTAAATACTGGTTTTTATGTACCCATTTGATAATGCAATATAACAATAAAAACAAATTCTCAAATTCAACCTGGACTTGGATATTTCTCAGTGGGACTTGACAATGGTAGTTTCAATGTTAATTATACTGCGAGAGTGACATTGGATCAATATTCAAATTTTCCTCTGAAAAGACTTGAGTAAGTGCCAAAATGGCTTAATGTTTACTAAATTATCAAGGGAAGTCTTCATCAATTTGGTTTTTTCCCACTCCCGTCTTGACACCCCCCCCTCCCCTTCCCTGTCCGCTGTTGCTGTGTCAGACCTGTCTCAGCTGGTGGTACATGTTCTGGTTACATTTACTGAACATATCAAATCAATCGGTGATTATGTAAATCATCATCAACAGGTCCTCTCCAGCTTTAATTCTATCATGCAAAAGTGTGTCACTGTGTGTGCATGTGTGGGGGGATGATATAAAATCTGATTTTCTTTTGACACTTTCCCCGGTCTGGTTTTTACCTTTCTACACGGATTGAGTCTGTTTGCCTTTAGTGCTGAGGGAACAACCATTCTCTTCTGTTTATCGTATGGGGGTGGGATTCCCTCGAATACCTTCAGACGCTCCAGAGCCTCACCACCGCGACTCGTTTTGTGAGGAACCATACCTACAACAGGCATCAAAAGTCAATTCAGATACAACATCAAGCAGTCTATGCGAAAGTTTTTTAGACCACACAGGACATTCAGTCCTGTGTAATCAATGAACACACTGGACCGAACCAAATTTTGTCAGACCGAAAAACCTAATGTAAAAAAGTGAAACACGTGAAAATGCAAAACCAAGGGAATCTTATTTATTATACTAGTAATACTATACCAGGGATCCCTCCCGTATAATACTTTAGACAGTCCATGCGGTTTTAATCACATTCATTTACGTATTTGCATTTGTGTGCTATTTTTTTTACTTATAACAAACATTTAAATGACTCCGCATCAAAATAGTAAAGCTCAAAACCGGACACTGAGACATCGGACATTCCGGTCTGGTGTAAAAAATAATGCGTCGGACCTGAGGCACTGCACATCGGTCAGGTCCGACGTCTTTCGCATAGACTGCATCAAGTTATGCTATCCTCAATGCAGTTTTCCATAATAGGATCTCATTTATGGACTGTTCAGATTTTGTTTTACTTCAGTGATTTACATCAGTGTAGGTAAGGTTTTCTCATCATTTCAGTCCAGTTTAAAAATAGAAAAGTTCCCTCAAAATGTCAAATTTCAATATTCCCCACAAATCAATATATAACTGAAATTACGCATTAAAATACCAAATTTACCTCAAACTTTAAGAGTTTTCAACACAAATGAATTGTTTTAATACGAGTTTTTTATAATTCAGATTTAAAATGTGAATTTGAATTCACAACAGAGAATCATACATATTTCCTGTTAAAATGATATACACCCGATGAATTGAGGACGTTAATTTTACCTCCAACAAACGTGTATTTAATACATCATTTATCCTTTTTCTATACGATATTCTGTCTTCCACAACATTCTGTTCATTACAATTAACTTAGGCGTTACACTTGTGAGTCATGTGTTGCTTTACCTCTGACAGCCTTGTAGAACATTTTGCTGGGAGCTCTGAAGTGGAAAGGTCCTCTTGTTGGTTTTACATTACATCGCAATCGCAGGTACTTCAGAACCTTTACTGTAAATATGATGTACATGTAGCTTGTTAATAACACACTAAACAACATTGCAATCGAAGGTATTTCAGAACTTACTGTAATTACTAAATAAATCCACAACTCTTTGATTAAGGGCTATATTTATTTCATGCTTAAAATAAAAATTGATTTGTTTGATGTACTCCGACCGACCTGTGAAATTTGCCCCAACCCGATCATTTTTTCCGCACTTGAAAATTTAATTTTTTTTTTTTAAATTTGCTCCCTGGAAAGTGGACATTCTTTGAATTAGTATTAAACTTGATGCTATTTTTTTTTTATTTGGACTAGTTGTTTTACAGAATTCTTGATATCAAAATGTCCTTAGGACGTCTTTCGGTTCTACTTTCACTTTGATAGTGACCATCTGTTAATCCAGGAACTTTTCAAACACTTTTCTATGTGAACAATCAAATATACCGCATCGCAACTCCAAATTACCACATTATTTCCCAACAAGATAGAACAAGGAGCAACGAACTCCCCCGTCGAGGCCTGATCGTATTTATGTACAAAAGTTTGAAAGCCATGTTATTTAAATATCAGCGTTTAAGTTGATGGTCTATATTTCTGAAAAGGCATGCATATTATTTTGATATGGGATTATCTAAATGTTATGATGATTTAATAGGTGAACGACACTTTTACTTTGCTCTTAAACTGAGACACACGAATGGAACACGATCATCACAACAATTTGAACGATGCGGGAAAATCGGCATTAAAATTACATTGGGTAATATTAAAACTTATTGTAAATTGCTGTTATCATGCAATTCACTTGGATATTCATGGATCACATTAAAGTGTTTAAGTGATTGCTATTATGAATGTCGGAATTAACCGGTGGTAACTAAAAGGGGTGTTAATTTATTTATTAACAACTGTAGAGGTCCTCATCCGTGACGAATGCAAAACGGCCTGAGTAAATTTCAGGAGACATTGGAAGATTTACATGTATTATATACAATGTGTACAAAATGAATGTTCTAAACTCTATTCTGTCTGGCAGCGTTATGTGTTTAATGAAAACATAAGAAATTTTGTAAATCTGATTTTCAAAGAAAAAAATAGTACCGACCTACCTACCCGACTTGAAAAATGTGGGTCGGAGTACATCAAACAAATTTTTTTTTAATGGTGGCCTCAGGTGGTCAGACAACCCAGTTAATCTTAGCCCTATATCTTTTTCTAACATTCTTTTAACCTAGACGACACTAGATTCAAACATTAACAAACAAGATACACCATTTCATAAAATAACACGTCAACTTACGTTTGTTCCTGTAGAAATTTCCGGAAATGTTGATTCCCTCACATCTTACAACCACAACGCGTTGACCTATAAAAAATAACAGGCATGAAAGATTTAACACACCTTGCATGTAACAACTGCACAACACCCACCCATGCACAAACTCCCATTGCTCACAGGTTTCTCAGACAATAATCCTAATCATATTTCTCAGACAATGTAGGTAAGAAATATCATCATCATTAAAATCTGTGAGCAAATATTTAAATGGAGTAAGTGTACATTTTCACTGTCCTAATTTTGTTACCATTGCACTGTATTGAATCAATGAAATTGGATCACACCAATGTTTAACATGGGCCGCTGGCTGTGAAGTATAGAAAGGTATAGTTTTCTTCGTTGGAACTATCCGACACATGTATTTTTGAATTGAGGTGAGTTTTCAATTTCAAAATGTTATTAGATGAAGATTATACAATAGTCACTTATCAATTGCATTGCATATATTGTCTGTGTATATATGTATGGAATAATTCTGTGCTCAGCAGGTCAAGGCAAACGTTGACTAAAACAGAGGTCAAATTTTGAATATCTCTGAAAGTGAATACAATTTTTGAACAAAATTTCTGTGGGACAAATGACATCTAATTTAGAATTACCACCAATTAAGTCATATTTTAAAAAATAAATGAGTATTCGTAATTTACAGTCATACAAGGAGAAATTAAAGAATTAAAACAGATCACCAACACATAGTGAGAATGCAGGATACACTATATTGGTTGACCAGTTTCGACCAGGGGATGGTCGTCATCAGAACCAAATGAGTGAACTCGTACAACATATCATACAAGCCTCGAATCATGTCATAGCAGTTTGTTACTGGGCACTTTTTAGAATATTGAGGGGAAAAAAATTATTAGCATTTTGCATGGAGAGTGATACCATTTATCAGTACATAACAGAATCAGTTATATAAAGGAGACAGGAGGGGAGGGGGACCCTGAATGTGGTGACAATTTAAATGAGTTCTATGCAAGTCTTATTAATCGCCAAAATTATGTCTCCTGTATAAACAAAAGTTACAAGACTTTATTACACATATGAAGGGTACTTAGACGATTAGGGTTCCAGTGACTGTCATCCTCATTCAATGTAATAAATTAGCTTCTAAAGGTACAATGTGTGGTAGCAGATTTTTCAGAATTTTTATCAAATCACATCATTTCATACAATGTAGGTAAAAACATCAGTCATCATCAAAATCTGCATCCGTGAATTCTTTACATAATCCACATCCGTGAATTCTTTGCAAGCCTAGAATTTAAACTGACAATAAATTCAAACTTTGCCTATTGAACCACTCCTATCACTTACAATTTACAAACATTACATAACAATGTTAAAACAGAGATTGGACAGATCCCCATAAAGCATGATTAATTTCTGAAATCCTAAAATTCAAATGTGTTTAATGTAAATTGTCAATTGCTTGAAAACTTGCATACTTCACCAGTGTTCGAAATTAACCATAGACTGATAGATCAAATCTCTGTCAAATGACACTGATCTATGCCAATTGTAATTGAGATAGACCAAATTGTCTATGTCTATTTTCCAGATTTAAAGCAATAAAGTTATCCCAAAGGACCCTATATGGTCACTTGACGTCTGACAAATGTTATGGGGAAAGGAGGATATTGTTATGGAAATGGAAAGAAAATTTGCTTTCTAAGTACATTAGGAGTAAATGAAAATGTTTTTTGCGATATTTCTTTTCCAACGTTGCGGTCTATGTCAATTCGACGAGGTCTATATCATGCTTCACAGCGTCCAGACATTCATCAGTCTTCGTGAAAACTCACTAGCCCGACGCTACTTGATTTTACCCTGGGCTAGTAAAATATGAGTACGCACCGGTCCAACAGGCTAGTAAAAAATACGACTTATATTTGTTACAAATTTTCCTCATAAATCATCAGAGATCGAGGTCTTTAAAACGCTTCAGTAAGTGTCACTGTGACTTTATTTTAATACTTCGACGAGCGTCTCAACATGATAACGTTGACTAAGTAAAAATAAACACCTATGATGCTAAGCAGAATAATAAACGCAATTTAAAAGAAATGATATTTCATTGTTGTTATCTATTTATTTTTTGTCCGAGGCTAGTAGATTCAAAAAGTTTTTGTGAAGACTGCTCACATATGTCACATCTTCTAAGTTACCTTGAAGGACGGTCTTGGCTACAATAGAAGCGAGTCTTCCTAGTAAATGCCCCCTGGCATCAATTAGTAAGGGCTGAAATAGAAAAAAAAGACTGTCAAGGTGACTAAACAGGAATTGTAACAATTGTGCAGAGGAATTGCAACGATTGTGTGCATAAGGGGAAATTAAATGGAGGACGTCAATCAGATTGATACACGAGTAATATGTGTATAACATGTTACCGTACAAGTGATATTTTTAAGCGAGACACAAATTTAGCGATTTGTCCATAAATTATGGGTATATATATACATATATTAAGCAAGCGGAGCTAATTCTAGCAACTTTATAATACCAAGAAAGATACTCTGATAGGTATTACCTCCGATATGGAATCAATATTAGCGATAGTCAATTTTAGCGATCTCAATACTGTCGCTAATGCCAAAGTAAAATTTTTGCTGAAAATTCTTCATATATGGTATGTGGGTTTTGGCAGATTTAAAAAAATATAAATGCGATTCTGCATTTCAGATTAAATGCAATTTAATTTGTAAAGACTATTAGGACCTTCAGGCTACTGGTTTTGTGAATGAAGATTTTTAAGGAGGCAATATTGAATACTTTTTCAAAGTCATTGTGTGTCGTTTGAGTTAAGTATTTAAATATGGAGAAACTATTAGGGGTGTTTTTTTTCCCTGGGAAGTTGGTCAGCCCTGAAGAACAGAAAATCTTTTTTAATATTTTTTTTTCTTATGTTGGCATCATATATATATATATATATAAAATATAACTTAAATATTTTTTAGATGAATTTAGGAAGTCCAGTCTCTGATTCTTGTTTCACAAAATTTTTCAGATGAAAATATTTGTAGACACCTGCATTTGCAGAGTTGTCGAAAACTTAATCCTTTCGGCAAGGTTGGTAAAAAATTCAAAGGACCAATAAGTTGCTAGAAAATGTCGGTCCAAAAGACTGATTATATCAGGTGTGAACACCACCCCCCCTCCCCCCGCCTCAAAGTTCTTTCCATGCCTTGTTCTTCCACAATTTGTTAAGAGAAATGCTGAATGGAAAATGAAGGTGTGAAGACCCCACTTAATATTACCCTTAAAATAAAATACAAGCATGGATTTATTTGAAAAGGATATTAAATGGGCCATGGCTACTCCATGCATGTGGATGTAGTATTAGTTAGAAACATGTGTCTGCGATTAGATCTGCTAAATTTTCAAAATGCCTACCATTTGTTGACATGCAGTATCACCAACACGATAAATTGATTATATGAAATCACATTTTTGTTCTTTGATAAGCACAACATGAGCAGTTCCATGTTCATATTGTTTTCATTCAAAGAATTTTTTTATACCTGGTTATGGAAAAATGCAAACTAAGAAGTACAATTGCATCTATGGAAACCAGGAGACAGTTAATTGATGTGTAAATTAATTTTCTTGAAAGAATAAAAGTTAAGGTGTTTATCCCACTTTGCAAAGCAATAAACATGATAATCACATTGTCTACAGGAGGCTGCCATGTTTAAACAATTAAGAAAACGAAATTCAATATCATTTCGCAGATTAGGAAATGAAATTTTTGTAGTAATTAGTTTATTTATTCACAATATCAGTGATTTTTTTCTACCCACTGGTACTGGTACCCATTCAATTGGGAAAAATAGCGTCAAAATCAAACAAATTGGGAATTTTCTACCAATGTAACACAGGGTTCGAAATTACCTCATGTCCGTAAGTCCGAGACTAGTAAAAAACGTGTCGGACTAGTAAATTCTCTATAGCACCAGTCCATACGGACTAGTGAAAATCCGAAAATCAATCTTGAATTGGTTAAGATTTTAGCAAGATTTGTCTGAGTCTCTTAGATGTTTGAACTTATGGTAGATTACCTGCATGGTTAAGTGTTTACATGACTATGACATCCTGATCTTCCAAACCCATGGAGTGCATTCAAGACCGCCGTTCGAGCACAAATTCCTACCGATTCCGAATGCAGAGTACGCATCACTAGAACGGGTTCAAGAACTGCAAATAGTGTGGTCTAAGAACATGCACATTTGTGCGCACATGTTCTCGTCATTCGCAACTCTAACACAGGAGTTCCTAACACTATAGCTCATGGCTTGGTCAATCGAGTGAATTTTATTGAATTTATTGATAAAATTTCAAACTCCAGTGACTCTAAGAACTGAGCATGAAAACAACAGGAACGTCGATCTTGAACGCACTTATGTAGTTATAGACGTTTATAAAAGGATTAACTCGGAGGTTACTGTATGCTTCTATAGATCTTGAATGCAAAATAAAGTATGGTGGTCTTTTTCCTCTGTAGGTGTCAGAAACTGAATTGCTTGCAACTGTGATGTGTTTGGTTTAATTAATACTATTTTTAAAAAATGAAGATCATTTAATATGATATTAATATGACGGACTAGTGAAATGCTTTGCGGACTAGTGAACATCAATAGTGACTAGTCCGTACCGACTAGTACTTGAAGTTAATTTCGAACCCTGTAACGGCAAATGATTTTAACTATTAAAAGAAAAGTAAAAAGAGAACAAAACAAGAAGTAGTGAATTGGGAATTTTTAGCCTCAAAATGGGGAAAAATCAATGGTTTTTGGCATTGGGAATGGTACCGTTTATCGGTACCAGTTATATCAGGAAAAAAATCGCTGATATGTCAATTTTACAAAAGTTTGTAACATTTCATAGCGATATTCTGCTAAAAAAAATATAACTTCAATTGTCGTTCCAAAAGACTGATTATATCAGGTGTGACCCCCCCCCCCCCCCCCCCCCCCCCCCCTCAAAGTTCTTTCCATGCCTTGTTCTTCCACAATTTGTTAAGAGAAATGCTGAATGGAAAATGAAGGTGTGAAGACCCCACTTAATATTTACCCTTGAAATAAAATACAAGCATGGATTTATTTGAAATGGATATTAAATGGGCCATGGCCACTCCATGCATGTGGATGTAGTATTAGTTAGAAACATGTGTCTGCGATTAGATCTGCTAAATTTTCAAAATGCCTACCATTTGTTGACATGCAGTATCACCAACACGATAAATTGATTATATGAAATCACATTTTTGTTCTTTGATAAGCACAACATGAGCAGTTCCATGTTCATATTGTTTTCATTCAAAGAAAATTTTTATACCTGGTTATGGAAAAATGCAAACTAAGAAGTACAATTGCATCTATGGAAACCAGGAGACAGTTAATTGATGTATAAATCAATTTGTTTAAAAGAATGAAAATTAAGGTGTTTATACCACTTTACAAAGCAATAAACATGACAATCACGTTGTCTACAGGAGGCTGCCATGTTTAAACAATCAAGAAAAGGAAATTTAATATAAATTCGCAGTTTAGGGAATGGAATTTTTGTAGTTATTAGTTTAATTATTCACAATATATCGATTTCACAAAAGTTTGTAACATTTCATAGCGATATTCTCCTCATATTATTGAAAAATCGGCATCCCCCTTTTCTATCTACCTTCGACAGAAGACCCATGGTTGAAAAAGGAAGTGCTACGGGGTTCCACGTGTTCCGTTACAGGGGGGACAACGGAAGTGAGTAAACTACAAGACGTGTCCGTTATCTCAATCCCGGAAAAGATGAAAAAATAAATTAATTAAAAAAAAATTAAATAAATAAATAATCAAGACACGGATATAGTAAGGAGATTAAATCTACTGTTTAGAAACATTACCCAGTAGACTGACTGAAATACTGGCTCAATTTCCCCCTTCTTGAGCAGTATGTTAAAAGTAGGCTACATGTACATACGCATTTGTCAGCTGTTTGTTACTGAGCACACTACGGACCCGTTGGCTATTCAAATGATTATTTCATGAATAGGCCTAAATATACAATATTATCATTGCATGTTGACGAGGTCTAACCATGATTTTATGAAACCAACCATTAACCTAATATCGACCAAGAACGATTATTATTCTAGATCAATCTGATAATAGCTGACTGTTATTTCTTCTTCTTCACGAAACATGAAGTTTTTACAATGAGCTATATTTGTACATGCGCATGCATTGATATATGCAAATGGTATAAAGTTTTATGTTTTCAATAAAAAAACAAAAAAAAAACAACCATGCATGCAATTCCATCCAAAGCAAATATATGTGCATGTATGGAGCTATATATAACATGGTTTAAGATACACATGTACTCCATGTGAAATATGGAGTTATCAACAACAACAAAATAATATATAGGCCTATACATACATATATATATATTGAACACCAATTAATGTCATTGAACGCATGCATGATAATAGTGTCCATGATAATAGTTTGGACTTAGGTTTTGTCTTCTTCCAAGGGAGTTTGACTTGTCGTAAACAGGTGGGTAACAGGGGCGGATCAAGCTGGGGGGGGGGGGGGGCAACTTTATGAGGTAGGGGGGTCTGATGGCCGCCTTGAGGCCCCCAGTGGGTCCAGGGCAAAGCCCTGGTGGGGGCCCAGGAAGCTCCTAGAATCTTCAGATTTGATAGGGCTTGAAATATGTGTCCCATGTAGTCATTTTTATTATTTTCTGTCATTTTTAATCAGGTGAATTTAATGAAATAACGCAAATTTTAAGTTTTAAGGGTTTTTGAAAAAATAAGTTCTCCCCATAAAATTAATTTTAAAAAAATCAAAAAATCAAAAGATTTTGGCATTCATTTCTCCGAGTGAAAGTAATTATTGCTTCTTTTATCATTTACATTTTTTTTTCTAAACAAGAGACCACGATTTCCCTTAAATTTGAAAACCACTAGGAAACAAAGAGTATAATTTACGCTATTCGATATTCTTGATTTGAAACTGAAGCACTACTCCAAGTGTTAACACAGGGGATAAGTCCGTTTTGGGCCCGAACTCTGTGATACCATAAATACCAACTAATAGTTATATTTATGGTATCACAGAGTTCGGGTCCAAAACGGACTTAACCCCTGTGATGTTATGGTTTATGAGGAAACTGGCTTATTTCCTCTACTTGTAACAATTTTTACCAGAATGATATCTTTTCGAAAGTAGGGAATGAAAATGAAAGCATAAAAAAAAAAGACTGAGGAAAAGTAATAAATCTTTGATTGTCTCATATGAAAAGCATTGTACATTTGTCTATTTAAATGAACGAAGCAGCTTTAGTGCAACGTGAATTAAAAGATTTATGAATCAAAGATTAAAAGATCAATTTTTACAAAAATGGCATGAAGATGTTTTTGGATCATCGAAGGGAATATAATTTATAGAATATAAATTCTATTTCTAAGAACGATGCGAGCCATAGTTAATGTTAAGTTGTTACCTAAAAAATTAAGAAATTAGAACAAGTCATGATCAGGTGTAGTGAGCAGGCGAGACAGTGTAGAAAGAAGTGAACATTTTCGTCTTTACCTGTACTTTTAATTCAAGAGTGGTTTCCCTTTGCACTGTTATTGAAATAAGTGCACAGCGTCATTAAATGAATGTGTTCAATATCATGATCAATCACCCATTTCATTGATCAATATACTATACTAGCGGAAAAAAGAAACTGTGCATTATTTAATATATGAAAAAATAATAATAAAATTAACAATGAAGAAATTTTATTTGTTGTAATACTGTTAAAAAATGTATTCGTTACAACATTTCATAATCCATTAATGTTAACATCGAATAACGTCAATTTCAGTACACTCGAAGGACACTGGTATTCGAACTTGAATAAACAATTTTTTCCCCTTTCAATATCTTTTATTTCTAGCTAACATACATTTGATATTTGGGGGTAATGTCTCCACAGAGACCCCCGAATAATCCTCACCTAGGGTGCCAGGGGCTCCATGGATTGGATATATGTATGTATATATATATATATATATATATATATATATATATATATATATATATATACACTGTACATATATGTGTTAACTATACATGTATGCATATTTAAGAAATATATCTACATGATATCAAACAGTATAGTTGATAAGATTGTTTTTCTTTTACACTTAAAGATTTACATGCTAGATAGCAATATTTTTCAATTAAAAAAAAAAGCAAAGTATATTTAGGTGTCAAAAGTATATCATTATGCAAAATCTAATCTACACTTAATACATATAGAGCAATGATTGATCCATATTGTTGCAGGGGAGACACAATCACAAACAGTTCACCACTCCCCTAACAACAAGTACTGAGGAACAGGTCACCCTCAAGTACTGGTGGAGTGCTATTGTTGGAAACTGAATATCAAATACATAGTACATACAGATTATTGCAATACATGTGCTATAATATAAAGCATTAAAGTAACAAAGAAAGTCTCTCAAATAATTTGTGATCTAGGAAATCGTACTTTGATTTTCTTAATGTTAAGTATGTTCTATAACAGTCTAATTTAACCTGTATCAACAGATTATTCACACTTTCAGTTTTGTTTTCAAGTCTTAACATCATTTTACTTTTGTAAATTCTGAAAGCAATATATGAAATCACAAAGTTAAATGTATGCACTTTAGGATTATCTTCATGAAAAAAGCCGAGAACAATAAGTTTCCATCGAATGTCAATTTCAAGCACCATTTCAACAGTATTCCATATCTGTCTTACATTTTGACATTCAAAAATTAAATGTGCATTGTTTTCAATGACATCAGCACAAAATGTACAGTTTCTATGAACATCTTTTTTCCATTTGCTAAGTAGATAATTGTTGCATAAAAGATTGTGCAAAAGTTTGTAGTTAAATTCAGCAACATTTTTATCAACAACTTTACATACATTATTTCTATAAATATTAGTCCAGTCTGACTTTTCCAACATGAATTAACAAATTTAATAACGTGTGTGACCACCATTTGCATTCATGCATACTTGACAACGGCGCCTCATTGACAGTCTGATTGATGCCACTGAAGTGTTCAGAAATGCTTGAGGGATGTTGTTCCAGATGTTGGTTAAAGCCTGGCCTAAATCAGCCAATGTCACTGGCTGATTTGGTAAACGGCGTAGACGTCGTTCCATTTCATCCCAGACGTGCTCGATCGGTGAAAAATCGGGGGAACAGCTGGCCAAAGCAAGACATCGACATTCTGTTGAACAAAAAAGTCCCTGACTACACGTGCAACATGTGGCCTTGCGTTGTCTTGCTGCAGAGTGATGTGATTTTGCTGTCTCTGTATGAAGAGTATCACATGGCGCTGAATAATTTCGTCTCGATAGCGTACGCCGGTGAGATTTCCATTGACAATTTGTAGAGGGGTCCTTCCACGTGCTGTTATTCCACCCCACACCATAACGCTACCTCCACCGAATTGTCGACGTTGCACAACACAAGCGTCCTGGTACCGCTCCCCAACGCGACGATACACTCTACAACGGCCGTCACTGCTACCCAAATGAAATCTGGATTCATCAGTGAACAGAATATTGGCCCAGTCCTGTATTATGGATCGCTGATGTCGTCTGCACCACGCTAGTCTAGAGATACGATGACGTTGAAGCAGTATTGGGTGCACCGCTCGATGTTTTGTTTTGATGTTGTACTCGAGCAGACGATTACGCACAGTTCTTGGACTAATTGGTCGAAGTCCAGGAATTAATGCTACGAGCAGTCAAACTTGCTGTCTGGAAACGATTTCTCGGGTGCACAAGTCTAATGTGGTTGTCCTGTCGACGCGACGTCACACGAGGGCGCCCAGAACGTGGTCGATCCCGAGTGTTACCAGATTGTTGGAAACGTCTCCATAATGACTGGATGGTGCTCCGATTAACTCGAAAGTGTCTTGCTACGATATTTTGTGCCTTTCCAGCTTGAAGCATCCCAACAGCACGATTACGTTGGTTTTCGCTAAGTCGTGGCATGACAGAAGGGTAAATTTTGTCAAAACTAAAGTGCTTTCCTTAATAAATAGTGTCCAACAAACATTTTACACTTCTTACTCCAAACATCAAAATCCACTTATGACGTCATTCTTTTGTTCGAACACTCCATTATTTTTTAGGAATGGAGTGTTCGGAAAGTAGGTCAACCTTTATCCAAGTAGATATAAATGCATGCAACAAAAGAATGAAAAACGTACGACATGATTAAAATGCACAAAGTTTAGTTTTTATTAATGTTTACAGGAGTGGATTTTAAGTGGGTCAATGTACTCGTATCACTCCATTCCTTAAAAGCAATGGACCTCGGCCCCTTCGGGGCCTCGGTCCATTACTTTTAAGGAATAGAGCGATACTCGTACATTAACCCTTACGTATTGCCCCGTAAAACTCGTGCGTACGAACACTTCAATAAATATATGTTCACTAACCCTGAAAAAGTCCGTGCATCTGAGTCGGGTACTATCCGATATTGTTCCAAAACATCACCTTTATCGATTGTTTAGATTTTACAAATATAAACAATAAATATAGAAAAAATATACTAAATTTTATAATGCACAGTTTCTTTTTTCCTCTAGTATATGTAATATCAAATACAGTTTAAATTTTAAAGTAAATGAAATAATTTAAGTTTCTGTATACTCAATAATATTATGACAATCCTAGAACTGATATTATTTTATGCTAGCTAACTAGCTAGATGGATGGATAGATGAATGGACGGACAGGTGAATGGACAGACGGACGGACAGACATATAAATACTGAGATAGATAGTGAGGTCGGATAGATATATATAAAGTAGAAGAAACAATATCAGGTACTCATTTTATGAGAGAGAAATCATTACATGTAACTTCATCATTTCTACAAGAATACTTACGTGGGTTTTTTAAAAAAAAATTATAAATGTATGACATATCAGTCAAACAGGTAAATACACTAATGCAACGTGAAAGTTTGAAGTGCATTATGATAAATACATTATTCGACGAAAAGGTATTAAAATGACATTTGTAAATACAGGTGTTTAGAAACTCAAGTGTGATTCATATATCTACCCATTGAATGAAACAATGTTTTGAAAATGCATCAGAAAGTGCTTTTCATAGGTTTTCATTGAAGGTTCAAATGCCCATGTCTATATAGACTGTTTGTATGTATGGAGCGCCAAATTAATATAAACTCAAATAATTGAAGATATCATCAATTCAATCATTGCTCTCTTTAATTGAATTAATGCTCGCATTAAATCAATTATCGCTCTCGTCAAATGAATAAATGTGCGCATCAATTGAATAAATGAGAGCAATAATTGATTTAATGCGCACATTAATTCAATAATTGCTCTCTTCAATTCGAATGATGCGCGCATTAATTGAATTAATGAGAGCAATAATAGATTTGATACTCGCATTAATTTAATTATTGATCTCTTCAATTTAATTGATGAGAGCATCAATTTAGTAGAACTAATTCTCGCAATAGTTAATTTAGAGCTCGGTATAAATAATTTGATGATCTCTTTATTCAATTGAAGATATCTTTAAATCATGTACAATGCTTTTGTATAAGGAATTAATGCTCGCATCAATTCTTTTAAAAAGAGCAACAATTCAATTAAAGATATCATTAATTCAATGGTGGATATGTTGAATTGAAGATATCTTTAATTATATAGGTGCTCTAAAAGAATTATTGCCCCCTTCAAATGAATTAAAGATATCATTAATTCAATTGAAGAGAGCAATAATTGAATTAATGCACGCATTAAATCAATTATTGCTCTCATCAAATGAATTAATGCGCGCATCAATTCAATTATTGCTCTCATCAATTGATTTAATGCGCGCATTATATCAATTATTGCTATCTTCAATTGAATTATAGCGCACATCAATTCAATTATTGATACCATTAATTCATTTGAAGAGATCATTAATTCAATTAAAGCGTGCATCAATTCAGCTGAAGAATTAATGCTATCATCAATTCGATTAATGCGCGCAATAATTCAGAATTGAAGATATCATTAATTATTTGAAGAGATCTTTAATTTAATTGTTGCGCGCATCAAACGAATTGATGATATCTTCAAATAATTGAAGATATCTTCAAATAATTGAAGATATCTTCAAATTATTGAAGATAGCTTCAATTATTTGAGTTTATGTTAATTTGGCGCTCCATATGTATGACAATTTGCATTTTAGAAGCTGAATTGGTTTTTAACATGCTAAAGTGCCATGCCATGAAAGTCATTATTACATTCTAGATTATACGATTTAATAGACTGCGAAAACGAAACAAGCTTTAGAAATGCGGTTAGTATATTATAGATAGAATGGAACAGGATAAAAACAAACATGGCTGATATCGTGCGGATACATGTCACGTGATGATGACGATTATTTGCCAGACTATAAAGATCGACATACGCGGTGACTTACATTGAATGCATTATCTTAGTTTTAGTTTTGATTATTTCAGATAAATGTTATTGACACGAAATCATTCTATTGAAACAAATAAAAAAAAAAAAATGTTTCATGTATGTGTTTAAGTAAACGTGTCATATAACATTTGAACACTTTTGAATGATATATATATATATATATATATATATATATATATATATATATATATAAGTCAATATATATATAGTAAGAGTTCGCTTCGCAACCTGGAGGTGTGAGTTGGATTCCCGCTCGTACCATGGCCGCGTCAAACCTAAGACGTAAACACAGGTAGAGTTAGCCCCTTCGCCTAACATTCGGCATTTAGAAGTGAGAATCACGGGTCTTTCGGACGTGCCCTTAAAAACGGAGCTCTCGTGTCTCAATATGAGTGGATTCACAGCAATCAGACACACAGACATTCAATTATGTATATACCAACATTATCAAATCTTTTATGTATCGCTAATCCGTCTGATCTTGTAAGAAAAGAAAGTTTGCTCTGATGTAATATTTCACGTATACAATGGAATTATTCTGCTGTTTAAAGCGTCATTGGACACTGGTCAATAGATTTACACTTAGTGACGTCAACGTCCGTGTCTACAAATATATAATTTTTAGCCGAACCTGTCATAAGATTTGTTTCATTTGATGAAACAGATTCATAAAATAACGTGTAATTAAACCCACACGCGTAAGGAATGACAGCATGACCCATGCAGCAGCGGAAGAACGCGTTGCTATGAACATACATATGCAATGCGTGTCTTTTACACTGTTACTGCAGTTGTGAAATTCTTATGGATTAATTTCAACGCGTGGTCGAAAAATCAAATAAAGTTCTATTCCATGGAGTTAGATAAATGAATTGACACGCATTAATTTCGAATATAATTTTTAATTTTATGTCTTATTTGCAAAATTGGCATTTAACAATTTTTTTTTATTGGAAAAGGAGAAAATGGAACAACTTGACATGACGGAAATCGTCTTAGATTTCAGCTTTCAACACATAACGCCATTCTTTGACAGGTCCCTAACCACGACCCAATGTTGGTGCCAGATCGTCTGTGGTCACCGAAAGGGTACAACCCTCTATTGGCACTTCTAAAAATAGCACTTTAATCATCAATTAATTACAAGTAATCCCCAGTTTAATAATTCCAAACAAACAAGTTAAAGAAACGTGAACTCTAACGAGGATAAACAACCATGAACTTAAATTAAGTTATTCATGAGTTCTTTAACTGATTGTACATGTTTGTGAAATAATTCAGTTCAGATATACAGCTGCATCTCTTTCTGGATGACCTTATAACAGGGATAGTACCGGCTCAATACAAATCAAACGATGGTAAGTTCAGAGTTTATTGATAAATCTAAACCATTTCATGAAAAAAAGAGCGTTACACAAGAAAACCAAAATAGAAAGAGAGCAAATGTTAGTAAATTAGTTGCGTTGCCCAATGTTTTATTTGTGTGCAGTTTTACACCCCATTCTAGGATAATACACTCAAATTGAGACGTTACTAAGTAAAGTGCAACATTTCGTACAGGGCCGCATCAGTGAGGTTTCTTTATCTTCTCGTGGGGATCCGGGCTAGAATAGGTCCTCAGTACCCCTTGTTTGTCGAAAGAGGCGACTAAATGAGGTAAGTAAGACTGTAAGCGCCGAGTGTAGGCCTAAATCTTGCAGCCCTTCACTACCAATGGTGATGTTTCCACATGAGTAAAAATATATCGAGCGGGACATTAAACAATATACAATCAATCAATCAAACCACCGCCTACCATGACACAGTTTTCAAGATGATATATTAAAAAAATTGTGACGGTCACTTCTCCTGCTAGGCACTTGATTATGTTGATTGATTGTATATTGTTTAACGTCCCTCTCGAGAATCTCTCATTCATATGGAGACGTCACCATTATCGATGAAGGGCTGCAAAATTTAGGCCTATGCTCGGCGGCGCTTACGGCTTTTGTGGGGTGAGTGGCCTTTATTGTATCACACCTGCTGTGACACGGGACCTCGGTTTTTGCGGTCTCATCTAAATGACCGCCCAATTTAATCACCTCTTACGACAAGCAATGGTAATTGAGGACCTATTCTAACCCGGATCCCCACTGGATGCAAGGTACTTGAGAAGGATAAGGATTTTCGTAGATAAATTACACGTGTAATGTTAGACGCAATGTCGGGATTGAGGTTCCAACCCAGGACTTCAAGAATTAGTCAGGTTCCCAAGATCCCTCTGCTTTTATTATTATTATTATTATTATATATATATATATATATATATATATATATATATATATATATATATATAATATATGCAGAGGGGTCTCGGGAACCTGACTATTCAAGCTTTAGGCTACTGCGCCAGGATCTATAGGAGACGATGTGCAGAGGAACATTGCATCATGTATATACTTACATTGATGAATTTTGTGCCATTATAACTATATATAGACCAGTTATTCCATTCTTCTACCAAGATTGACATTCTCTATAATTGATATACAGATAAAGATAGGGGAAGGGAAAGCAAACAAACCAGTAAAAATCGCATGCAAGATGGAAGTCCAACATGATCATTTTGGAATAATCGTCCTAAAGTTACACCCCCCCCCCCCCCCAAAAA
>NC_079166.1:28424643-28427143 GCF_947568905.1 Ostrea edulis
CTTTCACCTCATATTGCGTCATACTCAACATGCATTGTGACGCACTTTTTGTGTATTCAAAGTATTTCATTCTCACTGAAATAATTTATCTTCTATCAAATGGTTAATGTAATTTCTATTATAATGCAATTCATATTTCAAAATATTGTATACGTAACGATGTGGATTGTTGTTCTGCTGAGAAGGGGGAAGGGGGGAGGGGGTATTTTGTTGGTAGATCCTCTAACAAATATCCCATCCCTATATCATTACGCTATGGGTATAGCACACACGTTTTCCAATTACAAATTCTGTAATTCATGTACTTTAGACCACATCCATATTTTAAATGTAATAAAACAATACACTTCATAGAGATTTCGATATAGAAATACTTGAGGCCTACTTATTCCAACATCTTACATGTAGCCTATGTATCAAAAAATCAATTTCTCTATTTTCAGTGAGTATTTGTTTTCGATATCATAATCAATGTTTCCTAAATTATACTCTTAAAACCAGGCATGTAGAACCAGGATGGCGGTGGTGAGGGGAAGGTGTCCTATTTTTGATAAGTTAATTTTTTTGCATTCGAAGTTAGGAAATGATAACACTATTTAGGTTTCAATTCTTATAGCCATGCATTTGGGGTGGGTTTTTTGTTGTTGATTGCTTGTCAATAATTATTCGAAATTCCTCTGCGTTTTTTTAATTTCTTTTTATCCCGAACATCCCCTCCAGCTGCCCCCCCCCCCCCCCCCTTGGAAAATTATAGGCCTAATATGTGTCAGAAACTCTCAAATTTAGACCAATGACTGTAAATGTGTTAATAACTTATTCATCTTCCGAAGACCCCTAATGTCGGCTTCAAATGAATTTATAAAACCGGAAAACGATATAAATCCTACATATCATGTTACGAAGATTGCACAATTTGACTTCAAATCTGCTGCCTAATGTGATATATTTGCATCTGGTAATAATTGTTTAATAAACATGTGAATAGCAAGTGAACTTTTCATATTTGGTTAAATTAACACATCAATTCAGTGTCCGGGGGTCCGTGTTTGACCAACTATCTATTTAATTGCTTACGGGATTTAGGAGAATGATCACTGTTCGATGTTCGTTATCTTCACCTTTCATTTTCCTTTGGGGTACCTCAGTAACTAAGTTATTGTCTCAGAGTTATCTCTCTTGGATTTATAAATAGGATTACCAGACGCACAGATTTTTCATACAGAATATACTAAACCCAAAAATATTCAAGTTTTTCATGACTGTTTACTAGTCTGTAAATTATGTATAATGAATTATGATAGGGTATAACCTAATAAATTGGGGGATGTATCACAAATCTTCTGTTTAACATCGACTTGACAGTGTAAATATTGCAGCCGAGGCGGATCATGATTTTTTTAGAAAGTGGATTCAACTTTTGTATTGAAAATTATGAATTTTTTTTTTTTTTACCTCAGATTCATTCAGGATTAATTGTTGAAAGAAATAACACAATCTTAGATGAACCTTCATGGATTTGCGCTGCTATATCTGCTGTTACCTACATGTTTTATTTTTGCCGGTCCGCTGCCGAAAGAAACCGACGCGGAACATTCAGATTCTTAAATATCACAAATTTTATAAATATTTTATCCAAACCTGTGTATTGTTTCCAAATTGTCTTTTTGGTTTGGTTTAAAGCGTGCATACTAGCCTAAATCTAACACGTGGTTTTGAATCATGTGCGTGTACATAGGGATATATGCATCTTTACGTATGGCGCTAGGCCTACGTAACGTCAAATCTTTGTGACGTTATTTCTTTGTTCTCTTGAATATGCCATAAGGACCATTTGTCATGGGCGCAATCATATATAAACTATAATATATATAAACCACAGCAATATGTGATTTTAAAAAAAATGCACAGGTTCGTTAGTAGATAAAGATATATACAAGTTTAAATTAAATCCAAATGCAGTTTAGGTCAACTGATTAAATATGAAGGTCATTGGTTAATGTATGTGACCTTGAGATTGTAGGACAAGGTCATTTACAAGGTTCAATAGAATTTAGCATGTCATTAGAAAGTAATTGATGCACCCAGAAGGCAAATGTTCTTGACCTAAATTAGATCATTAGCCTAGTAATTAGATAGATTTTCGAAAATGTAACTGAACATGAAAAAAAATTGGAGTTTTTGGTAAGGTCAGTAACAAAAAACTAAAAGTTGTTTAACTGATTTTATTTTTTTGAATAAAAATCTAACATTTGTTATTTCTTTCTATATGAAAGACCTTGCATGATTGTGTTGCGTTTTTGAAAAAAGTTAGCTAAAAAATCTATTGTTTTATTGAATTTTTGACTGTATACAATGCAAGGTATGTTGGTTGCCATGGAAACCATTTTTTGCTGAGATATTTAAATTTCTTATTTCAACAAAATTTTATGTAAGCCTTTTCCATTTACCTTAAACTAAAAAAATATGCATCTTATTATCTTAATTGTATTTATTTTGGACT
>NC_079166.1:29034643-29204643 GCF_947568905.1 Ostrea edulis
ATTTTTTCTCTCTCATATCCATATTTTTCTTGCCTTTTTTCTCTTTTCCTAGGCTTCACCGTTGCCTCTTGGCATCTGGGTGCATCTTTCAAGTTAAGCCCCAGACAGCCCCTCTTGAAAGAGCTTTGCAGTTGAAGCACTCTAAGCGTTTCTGTTCATGTCACTGCTGTGATGAGATCTGAGAAAAGGAGTCTGCTCTTGCATTTCCTCCTCCAGTTCTTCAATTCTCCTGACATAGGTCCCTTAAATCCTTCTTCAATGACGGTGTTCCCACCGGTTGATGAACCTCTTCCTGGATCACCATCCATATTTCCTTCATGGGCTTAAATTGACTTGGTTTACCGGGAATGCCGGTAGTACCACACTCTTTCCATAGGTTCCTCTGCAGTTTTAGGTCTTCCATTCAGAACTTATAAAGCTGCATCCCAATCTTCACCTACAAAGCACAGCCAAACAATGACATGTGCATGCAGATCAAACATAGACGGGAAAGCATGTATCGTTAAGCTGAGGACCTAGACCGCCCAGTGGTGCAGCGATCTCCTACATTCTAAGAAACTGACTGGGAATCCGTCTGGTGCGTGCACTGACGATCGAAGCGCTTTTCGAAGAATCTCAAGATCTCAACCAGTGAGAAGTTATCGTCCATCTTCAAATAGGTGTAATAGTCTCTTGAAGTGTCATCTAACGAGAAGCAGAATTGGTCGTGCTGCTCCATCTCAGTGCATTGTTGACTGCAAACTAGACGAACAAACTTGTACATGAGGAATTTCCAAGTAGAGTTCCAATCAAACCTCAGATTCATGTACATAGGCGCGTTTCTTCCCGTGCCCATCGCGTGTACCCCTGCAACAGGAATACTGGGGACCGGGAAAGGATGTGGGACACTGGGTCTAGCCCCTGGAAAAAATTCCCACAGAACGGCATATGTAATTCTGGTTCACCCAACTTGGGACGAACGTGGGCTACTCTACTCCTTCTTCCTCCCCTACAACAGTGGTGGCAGGCTGTGTCTGGACACTCCCCCGACCTAGAGTCAAGGAAATGGGATGCGTAATTTTTGCGAAGCTGTACTGCACGGAAGATACATAATTTGTCGAAATGCGCATCTGCTGCATCAAAATTGGTACCGTATAAGTTTTACATGGGAAAGTGCCAAACGACCCTGTGAGGAGATCAGGAAAATGGAAGGACTGCGGGACCTGGTGAGTTTCAGAGGTATCCCCCGGTTCCAATAATAGGGCAACTAGAGAATATGGCCTGGTGTATGAATATGCTGACGCTGACTAGAACCCCTGATGCAAACTCTGACAAGTCCCTAAGCCTTCGAGTATCATGGCTAGAACGTTTCGTAAATGAAGCGAAACTAATCAAGTTCTCCGAGTAGTCACACCAACAATATCAACCCCTATCAAAATTCTAAACTGTCAATCTCCTGAGAACTGAACTGGGGACTAGTAAACCTCAGAAATCCCATAACACCCCCCCCCCCTTCAAACACGAAGGCAAGGAATGAAATAAGCAACACCCATGGATGTTCCCTGAGAAAACAAATGTAACCTAGGGCCTTTTATACAGTCGTAGACACTACCATAAACCAATGGGCTGTCTGAACTAATCCTTACAGTGCCTTCCAACCCATTCATGTGTAAGTACGGGGACGTGACCGCTGGGGCATTCAACGAGGAGCACAACCCCAAAATAGAAAACGCCTCATCCATAGATATATCTATCAAATTTATACACAAAAACATACAATGGTATTGCATTTTAATCACAAAATGTCTAAATAATTGACTCTATCTATCTAAATACAATTGCTGAATCTCAATTTTAATCAAATAAAAATATTATTAGACTGAAAGGCCCCGACAAAATGGCGGTGGACAAGCACACTGCAAGGAAACAATAACTTTGCAATCACCCACGGAGATAAATCAACGACCTGGCGTCGATGAAGTACCACATATTCAATCATTAGAAAGGTGGAAGGCTCTAGGTGGTACCCCAACATCCCAAAACTGAGGGCTGAAAATGATAGTCCTGGGGTTCGCCTTCCTTCCCTGCATACTCCTTTTGGGGACTTTTTATAGATCAAATCTTTATCATTACGAACCTACATGATGTAAAATTAGTTTTTTTCAAGGGGATTTTCTAGTTTTCCCGTTCAGTGCTAGTTTTGTGTTTCAAAATCTACACAAGTCACATCATTTGCCGATTTTTAGGCATGCTTACTTCAGGTTTAGCTAACAGTCAGACGATTGCATTCATTTATTTTACTTACTGCTTTTGATACCGAAATTAAGAACCAGCGTTATTGGTGTGTGACAGAGGGATATGCTACGGATTTACGGGAAAAGGAAACAGTCACATAGCATCGTTCTTTCGAGGAGAGGGTTAGTCGTAGAAGATGTCTTCACAATATTGTGTCTAAAATGAAAAATATATTAAAACAAACAAAACCTAACATGTTCATTTGACATGAAATTCAAAATAATTCAAATTCCAAATGCATGGAGGATGGTTTAGTATTGACATACGACACATTATGTCCATGAAAGGTATAAATAACGAACATTGATCAATCTCATAACTCATATATGCAATACAAAATAGAGAGTTGAGCAAACACGGACCCCTGGATATACCAGAGGTGGGATCACATACCTAGGAGGTGTAAGCATCCTATGTTGACCGATCACATCCACCATGAGTCCTAAATATTGATCAGGTAAACGAAGTTAACCGTAGTCAAAATCAGTGTGGCAAGAACAACCCAAAAATATGTATGAGACGGGTCAGACGGTATTTGACCCAATGATAGGTTGTATTGGCAAACTTGATTGTTATAACGACCATATTATTTGCAAAATTCTTACTTTAAACGAAATTGTTGAAACCCCTACACCATCAACTTGTTTGCCTTGATTTGAAAACTGGTCATACCCAGAGGAAGCTCTTGCGTATCGAATGATATGAATAGTCACACCTTTTAAAGGTGGGGGTAGGGTGATGTGAGAGAGAGAGAGAGAGAGAGAGAGAGAGAGAGAGAGAGAGAGAGAGAGAGAGAGAGAGAGAGAGAGAGAGTAAAAACAATACACTAATAGTCAATAAACACAAAACTCGAATAACATTTCATTGTTAGCTCTTTCGGCTGTAATGCCTCTTCAGAGAGTTATAAAATCTAATGCAATTGCAAAGTAATGTCAACCGATCATGAAGTAAGTAATAGTCCTAAGTTGTGACGTCATAATAGTTTAATTTTACTTGTTCCACGCAATTTGATTAGTTCATTTCACTTTATCAACATTCTTTAAAACGTATGAACAAAAATCTCCTTTAGTCCCGCTATATAACGTTATAGGAATAACGTCACAATACGTTTGGCCGTTCAGTTTCCATACTGTTGCTACGGAGATATTGGTCTGCGTCATATGAAATTGATATTTTCTTTAGAATTAACCATTAGATAATATCAAACGCGGTTTACTAAATTAAATCATGAGGAATGAAAGTTATTTGTATTTGTTTTATACGATATAAAGTAAGTTTCGACAGTTTACGCAATTTTATATTGGATAAAACAAATAAAAATAACTTTTCATTCCTTAAATAAATGATATTGGTAGTGATATAATACACACAATATTACACAACACTTTAAAAACAATTATAGAGTTTAGTTAAACTCATTAAGACGCTAAAGTATATGAACAAAAACATATACATTAAATCAAAAGTAAATAATGAACAACTCTTCCTTATGTCCAGTTCTGGAAAAAACTGATAATTTGAAATCTGGCGGAAGTTTGGAGTGCGTGCAACGTTACACTAGCAGTTGTGATGCGGTTTCACTTTTGAAAGTTGAAGACGCAGTTGTTGAAGACTGATTTTGAAAGACATTCTGCGGATATTACGGAATTAACAGAAGACTGAGGTGGAGGAACATGAAGAACAGGGCGGCAGTTGGCAGGTGTAGGCAAATCATTAATAGACATGACAGAGGACGCAGATGAATCTCCTGAAGGAACTGACATCGCAGAGGTTATGCCACATGTGGAAGTGCAAGAAGGTAAGGGACGGTCTGGATTGGTAATTGTTGACAGACAGAAGCTCGCTGTACGTTTCTGCTAACTAGATAATTTTCTGTTATAGGTCTTCAACGACGCCTCGCTTCGATGTCCCTACATAAACATGATCTGGTGTGACTGGAAACCAGCATCACTCATGGCTGTAATGGCTGTGGCACGCAGGCAGTGCGGTGTATAAGTTTTAATACAGTTCGATTACTTACAAATATCCGTCATAAATCCTGAGAATGACCGTTTTGCTAAAGGTTTAGCAGTGTACCACACTGATTGCAAAGCTGGAAGAGAGAGTGCGTCTTTGTAGCATGAGTTAAAGAGGTGTATAGCATTGGAATTTGTTTTGCTCATCAGCAGATGAAGCATTTTTATTGGACATGCATCACTCCCTGGAATTTCATAAATTCATTTGTCGGAAGGAGCTTCATGACATCCAATTCCACCCTGGAATTTTTTTTGTTGTCTTCCAAGCCATTTTCATCCTTTTGGAAGTGAAATGAATCCATACGCAATTGATGGTGAAATTCTAAGCCACAGTAAATGCAATGAATTGAAAGATTGTACAACACGCACTGTCGTAGTACAACAGGAGAGGATGGTGCACATTTGAAATAGGAAGAGATTCTCTACAAACTCTATAATTGATTGTTAAGTGCTGTCTAAGTGTTTGAACTGACGTAAATATAGATTATCAAAATAGCAGAATGCTTTACAAAACACAAAGTTAAATATCTCCAAATTTTAAACAATGAACCTCAATAACTACTCATTCTTATGTTACATTTAAATCCTATAACACCGATATTTGGTACCGTTCCAATATCTAAATACCTTTGTTAGCATTTAACGATTAATGAGTGACTGCCAGTGGTCAATTGGAGTACTGGAATGACTGTTGTTGAATTCGACAATTTTAAGGAAATTGAAATACCACAGGATAACTTATAAGAACGACTTCATTCAGATAATTCAAGTTGTTCAATTTGAAAGTATATATCAGTCAAGATACTTTCAGATCAATTGTGACGTGAAAGATGAAAATATATAATGTTCTCACGGTACCGGAATTTATATAGAGGGATCTACTGAAAATTGTACAAGAGAGATTTAGTGAATACTGCGTCTTTGGAGTATTCTTTACGTACATTGTGTCTGTTTAGCATCGTTTTCGTGACCAAACAACTGTATAATGGTAAAATTCTGATGTCAGTTATATAGTTGTATCTTAAACAAAACTTTAGTAATTATGTACCAGATTTATTCAATAATTCCAAATATGATGTCAGCTGTGTGGATATTAAGGATGCGACAATCGCCACTTTTAGTGTGTAATAGACAAGGAGGAAATGCGAAAATGCAATGGACAACACCAAAATTTGAACTGGGATCCCTAAATCCCCAGTCAAATGCTGTACCATGAAAAGTGAGGATAAGGAGGAGTGATCAATCTCATAACTCATATAAGCAGTACAAAATAGATAATTGGGCAAATACGGACCAACTGAGATATCTGGCCAGGACTGTCATAAGTGAATGAAGCGCATGATTTTGTCTTTTGGAAACATGCCATTTATTCATCATCTAAATAGCTGAATGTAAAAAGGAATCCGAAATATCACTCCAAGTCGTAGAAACCTTTCACCCTGTGCTTATAAATGCCGTGGATTTGAATTGTAGACACTTCTTGAAGTTTTATCCATTAACTGGAATTTTCCGGAACTGGCCGTCATAAATTGGAGGATATACGTGCATGCGCACTAATATCATAAAAAGAAAAATCATAAAGGCACGCTGTATAGGTAAGTATATTAAATTATACCCCAAAAATATTATAGGTATCCTTTGAATCATGAATGTGAAAGGTATGACTGTTTAGCTCTACTATATGCTTGTGAACATAGGAGCTCAGGTCATTGATAATCTAAATAGACTACAACAGAGGAAATTCGAGCGATTTTGAAGACATGATTCAAAAATTGTTGAAAACAATAGAAATGTGTTGAATTTCGGACTATTTAAATGCAATGATCATTATCGGTCGTCAGGAGAGGTCAATTATACTTTTTGATTTTAGAAAGAGAATTGTAATCAATTGCTGGCTTACCAAAATAATAAACATAACATTATTAAGTAATAGCATACATTTTTGAGTTACTTCCCTTACCCCGGAAGTTAATGGCGTACTAATGCTCACAGTCCAAATCATCACATAAATGATTACAACAAGGTAAAAGTTCATCGTCCAATTTCTGCAATGTATACCGCACTTTTCTCTTCTTTAGTACCAATCTAATTTGTTTTGGTTTTGTTTGGGACGTATTTGATATTATTTTGTCTTTAAAAACTCTTCCATCTTTGTTGAATGACTGAATGGGGGATAAAATAGGTTTTAATATAAGAACGATAGAGTTTATAAAGAGTTTATAAATGGTTTGCTTTATTTGGTAATTGTTACATTTAACAGAAATAATTGTAAAATATTCTTGATGGTTACCAAGATTTTACGCGTGTGTCACTTTTTTCTTGTTCGTGTTGCAACATTTTCTCATACGTGTGATTTTAATTGCATTTGTTTTAAACAAACATAATAATAATATAATTGTTAATTCTCTTTTTAGAGACAAACATATCTCGTTTCTTTTGCAGGATGAATCTTTACATCTTGGTTTTTGTCATCGGAAGTAGCTGTTTTATTGTGGTATGATACATGGTTGGACAAATGTTCAATTTGTGTTAGAATTACCTTTGTTGTATCAAATTATTACAGTAAAAGTCTTCATTTTGTATCCACACCTCGTAAAGTGAATGTTTTACGCTTGAATTACTTGCGTTTTAAATCAGGTCTAAATATATGTAATATGTGTATTGTTTTGCAGACTGCTTATCCCATACCACTCAATCACTCCACATCAACACCTCTCGCGGATAAGAACGAGACTACTACACAAACGTCAGAGGTACGATATCAATATCGGGGCAGAAACAAATTAACTCACCTAAGCTAAAGACTAGAGTGAGCATTTTTAATCAAACTTTATCGTCTATCAAGGCTCAAGATTTTCAAAGCATGGCAGGGGCATAATATGATAGACATCTTTGAGCTTGTGATCTTTTTTTGTAGTTGTTGTTTCCTTTAAATTAATATGCAATCATCATTGGCATTACGTAGTACACACTCATAATTGCTTAATTTCAATAAATCGTTTTAATAAAAACAAAAAAGGAATATTATAAACATGTATATGCAAGTCCATTTCTATTTTATTAATCTTCTGTTTTACAATTCAAACATAGTATATATTTCATTCAAACTTTCATTCGCAAAGAGATAGCAAGGAATACTAGAAACAGCCTTCCTATGCATGAAAATTGAAGATAACGAACAATAATCAATCTCATAACTCCTATAATGTAAAACTTGTACGGTACCAATTTGGATGCACCAGATGCGCATTTCGACAAATAATGTCTCTTCAGTGATGCTCAACCGAAATGTTTGAAAACTGAAATAACAATGAAGTTTTAGAGCTAAATGTAGCCAAAAACAGCGTGCCAAAAAAGTGGAGTCAAATTCGTCTAAGAATAAGAGCTATGTATGGGGGAGATAATCCTTAATTTTGAAATGAATTTCTAAATTTTATAACAACAATTAAATATACATCCATATTTTCAAGCTAGTAACGAAGTACTTAGCTACTGGGCTGTAGAGACCCTCGGGGACTAACAGTCCACCAGCAAAGGCCTCGACCCAGGGGTCACAATGTAAAACTTGTACGGTACCAATTTGGATGCACCAGATGCACATTTCGACAAATAATGACTCTTCAGTAACCAATACAAAATATATAGTTCGACAAACACGGACCCCTGGATATACCAGAGGTGAGATCAGGTGCCTAGAAGGAGTAAACATACATTGTCAACTGATTACACTTCATGAGCCCTTAACTTGATCAGATAAATAGAATAAACCGTAGTCAAATCAGTGTGTCAAGGTCGGACTAACAATCGATAAGAAAAACGTCAGACAGCATTTGACCAATGATAGGTTGTATTTCCCAACTAGATCAGTATGAAGACCATGGAATTTGCGAAATGCTGACTTTAAACGAGTCTGTTGAAATTCCTGCACTAACATATTGTTTGTGCGTAGCCTGTCTCGATTTCAAAACTGATCATACGCTGTACAAGCTCTTGTGTATCGAATCAGTTGAGAGGTATAAACACTATATGCAGGTGATAATGGAATATTGCTACATAAATATGCGAAGTTGGCGATGAAAAAGCTGAAATCATCCCATTTGACGTGAAGTTGAGATGTTAGTTTGTCGTTAATATCTGCATTCAATAAAATATCTAAGTAACAAGCAGATATTGAGGACTCTGTAGTGTATTTCATTTCTAGTGCACATGTATAAATCGAATCGACATATGAATGAAAATTATCATTTTTGATAGATAAAATATCCTATTGTCGAGTTGAGGGTTTTTTCTTTCTCATGTAGAAGCTTTTGATTAAACTCTGCTTGATGAGAATTTAAAAACAGATCATCTAATAAAGTAGCACGATCAATTGAAAACCAATGAATACTATGTGAAGAGTTTCAGCTTCTTCCCTGAAACTACTGATCAAATTCTAACCATAGGTGAAGTGAAACAAAACTTGTGAATACCTTGGACCCTGTCTCCTTAGGGCCTAAATAGGATGGTATCAAAACCATCAAAATGATTTAATTTTCAAAAATTATCTTCTTGACTTCTAGACACCAGACAGTCAAACTGTTTACATGGTTATGATAAGCAATGAGCGCTCTACTCTAATTGTCGAATTCAAGATCAGTAGCTTTAAGATCCAGCCCCCAGGGTGGAACTAAGTTATTCATTATTGAAATGCGTTATATCGTAGAAAAACGTCTTCACTTTTGGACATCAAGAAGGCAAATTATTCTCATGATTATAATGCTCACTCAATCCTCTACCAACATTGTGACCCCTAGGTATAAGGTTCATGTCCCAAGGTGGTTTTAAATTGTTCATACATATGCTTGCATATTTTGATATAGTTTGTATGGAAGGGATTTACCACCACATTCTATGTATTCTTAATTCAAACTTCATTTTACTGTTTTAAGCGTAGGGTTTGGTCAATAGGGGATCTAGTTTTGTATGGAAATATGTTAGGGAAATATTTCACAACTTTCTTCTTAGCCAGAAAAGTTTGTAATTACATGACTGCTTTCTGACATAGAGTAGATTCAAGTTTGTAAAGATCATGACCCTGGCGGTAGGATGGGGCCACAATAGGGAATCAAAATTATACATACATGTACAAATATATTGGGAAAATCTCAAGGATCACTAAGCCAGGCAAGTTTAAATTTACTCGACAGCTCTCTGAAACAGTGCAGATTCTAGTTTGTTGAAATTATGATCTCCCGGAGGTAGGGTGGGGCCACAATAAGGGATCAGTTTTACATGGGAATATTTAACAAAAATCTTTTCAAATATTTTTCATAAAAACCATGTGTCCAGAAAAGTTTACATTTACATGAAAGCTTTATGATATAGTGCGCATTCCAATTTGTTAAAATAATTACCCTGCTGGTAGGGTAGGGCCACAATACGGGATAAAATTTCCATGGGAACATATAGGGAAAGTCTTTGAAAAACTTCTTTTCAAGAACCACTTGGCCAGAAAAATTCATATTTCCATGGAAGTTTCCTTGAATAGTGCAAATTCAATTCTGTAGACGTCATGGCTCCCGAGGGTCGTATGGGGCCACAGCAGATCACAAGTTACATACGTGTATGATTAAAGATTTAGGAAAATCTTTAGAATTCTTCATTTCAAAAACCACAGGGTTATAAAAGTGGAAATCTTCCTGACACAGAGTAGATTCATGTTTGTACAATTTATTGTCCCCGGGTGATAGGTTGGGGCCACAGTAGGGGATCAAAGTCTTGCATGTATATGGTGATATAAAATAAAAATCTTTAAAATATATTTTGAACTATTTAAGCTAGGGCTTTCATATTCAAGAGACATTGTGATGTGATGATGTGTGATCTTAAGAATTTACTTTTGATAACACTCTGACCTATTTAATATTTCCTAAAGGCAGATCTTTCATATTCTTTAGGTATATTTGTTATGACAAGACACTTAATGTCATATCATGACCTTGTAGCCTTGAACTCTGAGTTTGATATACTTTTAAGAAAACATAATCTTATGAATATATCCTGAGCTATTTTAGATGAGACTTTCATTGATTTTGATTTTAATTCCATCTCAATGAAATAACTTCTAAATATGTGATCATCTGTCATTGAACATTAGTAGAACGAAAAAGTTTAAACAAATTATCAAGACCAAATGCTCAAGGTACCCCCCCCCCCCCAAGTTTCAACTCACCTGAAAATGCCTTATTGTCATATGCTTATTGTCTATTGTCATATTCATTAAGCTCAAAATTATTTTCACAATGCATACAATGAAAGGAGCGTTCTGTTGCGGAAGTAGTGAAAAGGATTTGGTGCATTTTCAGTAATATATAGCCAACCTCGCCCCGTCCAAAATATTAACCCCTGACCCTGCCAGGAACAATACATTTTACAATTCAAGTACATGTCGATTAAGGCGTTATGGACATCATAACCATGCATTCATTTTATCTTCCACTACTGTGGAAGTAGAGAAAATGATTTTCAAATATTTAATGCATTTGGCCCCACCCTAAGGTCTATTCCTTTAACCCAAGTGTCAATATCTCCAACTCTTAATGTAGAGAGTGTCATGGATATAATAATTATGCATTAGTCTTCCTGTAAAGTGGGGTTTTTCGATTTGCAGGCTCAAAGAAATGATTATAATTTTAGCGGAATAAATTTTGGTAGACAGGGAAGATTTATCTCTCTTGCAAATACTGAAGTCGGAATTGTGCGCGTAGTTTGCGAGTGAAAGTGTGGTGGAAAGCAACGTAACCGCTAGAATAAGCCAAATTTATCACTCCCGCGCAAAAAAGCGCCATACGGTATCAGGTCACCTGAGTAAACTCAGTTGCCCTATTGCAATTGATTATCAGCTATATTCCGTCACACAATAACAGTTGAACACTTTTTACTTTTTCTTAATAACATAATTTCGTGTGAAGCATCTTTTAGGAAATGGTTATGACAGAGTGCGTTTGATTGATCGATTAATTGATGTTTTCCGCCACACTCAACAATTTTTCAGTTATCTGGTGGCGCCCAGTTTTTATTGGTGGAAGAGAGAATCCAGATACAATGTACCTGGGAATAGACCACCGACCTTCCGAAAGTAAACTGGGAAACTTTCTCACTTACCGGCGCGAGCGGGATTCGAACCTGCGCCGACAGAGGTGGAGTACGTTTGAAGTTTTTTCTTCACAGCAGTTGATATTTCCATGAGGAGCAAAGATAACGGCAATGTATCTTTCTTTTTAAGGCTTTTAGTGAAGTTTTGGAATCCGTTTATTCATCCGTCCTAGTGACTGTGATATCACATATGTCTAAAACTGAAGCATGATTTTCAAGATTTTCATCTTGAGAAAGGACAGTCAGGGTTTAAGAACTGTTACCAAATGTCGAATTAATGCCAAGTTCGTTTAAAATATAGTTGTAATAATGAGCCTTACAAACAAAGACAATGTTGTTTCAAATTCTGTCAGCTGGAACCAAAACATATTCCTCATGTAACCTATCCAATTCCTTTTATCACTGGTTTACTAAACACAGAAAGATAGATGGTATGTACTTTTGTTTTGGTGTGCTTAATACGGGATTTTAATATTCCTCTTATACTTTTAATCCATTCTGACCATGTATCAAGTTCTCTTCCATATTTAGTCAATGGTCTGGCATAATCTTCGATAGAATTCATAACATAGATGAAATCCTGTCGCTATATGAAGGTACCGAGATTCTCTGAATATAGGATATTTTAGAATAAGGAATTTCATGTCCTCATTTTCCATTATATCAACATCAACAGTAAAGTAAGCGGATTGAACAATATCTGCTTGTTTTTTCTCTTTCTATCATTCTTGGTATTATGTTATATCCGTTTATTCATCATGATGAAATGCAGCTTGATGCTTGGGTTCATTACTTCTTCTGTTGTTTTCCCGTCTTCTCATCAGTTGCTTCGTGAGGTTGGACCCATGTTCAAGTTGTTTGTCATATCAAATGATTACAATAGAAGGCTCCTTTTTTCATTCACCACATCGTTCATGGTTGTATAAATGAGTACATGAAAGCTTTCTGACATAGTGCACATTTAAGTTTTTTCAAATCATGGCCCCCGGGGTAGGTTGGGTCACAATAGGGGATCAAAGTTTTTCATACAAATGTATAGAGAAAATCTTTAAAAATCTTCTTCTCAAGAACCGATAAGGCAAAAGAGCTAAAATATACATGACAGCTTCCTGACATAGCGCAGATTCAAGTTTGTTCAAATCATGGACCCTAGGGGTCGTTTGGGGCCACAATAGGGGATCAAAGTTTCACATAGAATTATATAGGGAAAATTTCTTTTAAAAAATCTTCTCAAAAACCATCGAGCTAGAAGAACTAATATTTACATGACAGCTTCCTGTCATAGTGCAGATTCAGGATTGTTCAAACCATGGCCCCCAGGGGTAGGTTGGGACCACAATAGCGGATCAAAGTTTTACATGGAAAAAGAGAAAATCTTTAAAAATCTTCTCAAGAATCAATGGACCAGAAGAGCGGAGATTTACATGAAAACTTTCAAGTTTGTTCAAAGCATGACCCCGGGGGTAGGTTAGGGCCACAATAGGTGATCAAATTTTTGATACAAATATATAGAGAAAATCTTTTTAAAATCTTCTCAGGAACCACTGAGACAGAGAGCTAAGATTTACATGAAAGCTTCCTGACATACATGTAGTGCGAATTCAGGTTTGTTCAAATCATGGTTGCCGGGGGTAGGTTGGGACCTCAATAAGGGATCAAAGTTTTACATGGAAATAAATAGAGAAAATCTTTAAAAATCCTCTCAAGAACCAATAGGCCAGAAGAGCTGAGATTTACATGAAAGCTTTCTGACATAGTGCAGATTCAAGTTTGTTCAAGACATGGCCCCCGGGGGTGGGTTGGGGCCACAATAGGGGATCAAAGTTTTGATACAAATATTTATAGAGAATATCTTTAAAAATCTTCTTCTTATGAACCAATGAGTAAAAAGAGCTAAGATATACATGAAAGATTCCTGACATAGCGCAGATTTAAGTTTGTTAAAATTATGGTCCCTAGGAGTAGGTTGGGGAAACAATATGGGATCAAGGTTTTACATAGAAATATATAGGGAAAAACTTTTTTTAAAATCTCAAAAACCATTGGGCCAAAGAAGTTTACATATACCTGACAGCTTTCTGAGATAGTGCAGATTCAAGTTTGTAAAAATATGGCATCCAGAGGTAGGTTAGGGCCACAATAGGGACTAAGGTTTTAAATGCAAATAGACATATATATGGAAAGTCTTCAGGTATGGGCGAAGGTGACTCGGGTTAACGATGTGGCCCATGGACCTCTTCTTATATGTATTAAGGTCTCTGGACTTTGAGGAGAAGAATGATAAAGTGTTTCATTCATGTGGTTGGGAAAATTGCTAATTCGCATTATTTCAAACCTGAATCATTTTCGTTTTTCTTTTTGTTATTTTTTGAAATCTTGGATATTTTTTTCTTTTGACTCCCCTCGCACTGAGGCCCTTTCCTTGGTAGGGATGCGCTCCTGAGTTTCGTTTTATATTTGGTAGCAATTTTCCTCACGATGAGTCCAAGTTTATTTTCGTTAAGCCAATTTGAAGGGTTTGTGTGAAATGTACCAGTGGTATAAAGTCCGTGCCCCAGTACACGTCAACAGTGGACTTGACAAAAATTGAATTGATGTTAGAAGCTGCAAGTTGATCTTGGAATGTGTTTACTTGTTCGGGCTTCGCAGATATGATTTTCTCCATTATTTAAAGTTTTTGTTCATTTCATCCCTCCGCGTCCCACACGGAATTTCCAATTTTTTAACATCAAATTCTGTTGGAGCATTTTTCACCTTTTCGACTGCATCTAAATTACTTACTCGTAGCGATTTTTTCAACTGATCAGCATGTTCAGCTGACTGATGGTGCTCCCAAAGATTTTCATCGTACAAAGGAAGAAATTTGAAATTGGATTTTCTTTACTCTGGAAGGCGATGATATATCCAGTCTGTTTATATTGTTTGTAACCGACAGATGATGATATCAATGGCAAACTAGAAATCGTACAACATGCAGATGATTGTTCAGATTAGTTGAAAGATACTAATTTATTGAATAAAGTTCAAAATACGTAAAATAATTTGATGTGTATCATAGACATGGTAATGATATTTGTTATAATATTATTTGGACGAATAAACTTGAAAGACTTGAGAAAAAAATACTGAATTATTGAAGAAAACGAAATTTGACGATCTTCGGAAAATGTACCATCAAAATACATTAGCTCTATCTAAATTGAAATATAATGCTTTCATTTTGTCTTCCAAAACTAGATTTCTTTAACAATATTTCAAAACTTCATCACTCCATTGTCAGTAGCCTGCTTCGATTTAAAAACTTACCATACGCAGAATAAGCTCTTGTGTATCGAATCAGTTGAGAGATGTAAACTCCATATGCAGGTGATAATGAAATATTGATGCATGTACATAAGTATGGGAAGATGACGATGGAGAAGTTGAAACCATCACGTTTGTCATAAAGTTGAGTTGTCAGTATATGATTATTTGTATACTTGAAGCCTCTATGTATCATGTTTTGATTAAAGAGAAAAAAGTTTTACATATGACAGACTGTATGACTTAAGTTGTACGTTCAAGATAACTAAGTCATGTGTAAGAGATCACTAAGGTGAGTTTTTAGGGGGGGGGGGGGGGGACTGAAACATGTGAGTAGGGGTATACATCAAAGTCAGAAGATGACAGACGAATGAAAAGTCATATTTCTCTTTTATATCAGTAGCGTATTTCATATTTATGTAGTTAATAAATTATAATCATTTATCATATACGTGGTAATGATTATTCGGATTCAGCACTAAACGATATGGATGCATCGTAAAAGTGTATCATTTTTGTAGAAATGTCTCATCAGGACATTACACCAATTATCAGGACATTATATCCCTCGGATTTGAAAATGATGAATCATTATGCATTAAAACGCATACAGTTTTGTTTTTGAAAAATTATTATTTTATGAAAGAAAAACTTATATTTAATTAGAACAAATCTTAAGATATTATATTTTCAAAATATGTTTTAGTGTAGATAGAATCATTGCCCATCAGGCCAATCAGAACATTACACTTATTACGACATTACACCGACCCATTATGCACTTCTTCGTATTAGAATAGTTCCTATACTAGAATACAACTTATAGAAATTTATTTATGTTGTTCGTGTCACTCATTCGAATATAAAACATTTCTATAAATAGTATTTCAACGAAATATAACAAAACTAAATATAAAGTGTTTTGAGCGCCTATCAAACAGTTCGATTACAAGAAAATAAAGATATAACAATCTAAAACATGGATGAACATATAAGTATCAGCAATATTTGCAAATTCCTAAAAACAAAATCATCGCCTAGCTGAGTAGCTAAGTAAGTTAACACGTCGACTACTGAACTGTAGATCGCGGCCGGGTTCGAGTCCTTAGGGGTTTTTAATTTTTTCAGATTGCTCTCTATGAAAACTCCATATTTTTACTATACAAAGTAAATTTGAAAGTTTTAGATTTCAAAATATTGTTGTACATTTCCTCCACTTTTCATCCATATCAAATTTCTCTAATGTAGCATACCTCCTTAATTACTCATACAATCAACTTGACTACCAGGAAAGGAATCCGAATCTTCTCGAGACGTTCTATCATAAGGCTTCTTGGAGTTGCTTCTCTTAGCTCTGAACATAGCTTGACTTAGCTTTGAATCATCATCAACATCAGTAATTAGGTCATCCAGATATACCTGATTAAAATCACACCCATATATGTATATGGGCAATACGATTTTTTTCTTTTTGTTTAATATCTTTAAAATAGAATTCAAAACATCAACAAAACATCAACTAATATATAAGTATTGTAGGTGGTTAGATCTTTATGGTTTCTTTACAATCATTTTAACATGACTTTTTCAAGTGTATAATTGTATATATATTTCAACTATTGAATTTTATATCATTTGATTGTACGGAGTGGAACTTTTTTTTTCATGCATATCATGTTTTAGTAATTTTACTTCACATTATTCATGTTTTTCTAGCATTGTTTTGATATTATCTGTCTTAATGCTATTATAATTTCCTTTTACTACGTTTATAACACGCTGTATCATTTTTATCGTGTGCAGCGTTTAGAGTGGTTATCTATAGTCATATAGGGTGCTATATAAATAAATATATTATTAACAGCCAAGTCAACATTTCTATTGGTTATAGTTTTCGTAATGTCATTCTATCTTGCCGCGTTGAATTCAAATTGTATTTCATAACTCTGAAACTTAAAGTCATATGTACCTTTGTATCGATTGTTTTCAATGTCAGGTTGATTTTACTAACAACTTCCCGTTTCTGCCGTTTCAGTGCCTGTTCAAGTCTATCAGAAAAAAGGTCTAAAGTGTCTGTAGTAGTAAATTCGTCAGAAGAATCATGCATAGGGTCAGGTCGTTCAATCTGTGAATCCGTATGAACTTTAAGCTCTTCAGCGACGAAGGCCGAATTCGACTCGGTCATAGGTGCAGATAACGAAAAAAAAGATGTTCTAACTGGCTGATTGTTCGTCGATGACCAATTTACCTTGACCAGAACTTTATATACCTGGACCAAATAACTATCATGCACTTTCAAATATCAAAATGGTTCCTTTAGTACAACACGACTTACAGTAAATTATTTACCAGAATAGGAGAATATAACGATAGCATATTTCTGCACCCTGTAAGCAAGTTATTTTTCTAAAATTTATGTCTACCTGCAAGATAAATACTGAGTATATCGACATGCAGGATAATTATGTCAACATGCAACATAATTATGTTGACATGCAAGAAAAATGTAATCATATAAGAATTTGTAGAATATTCCAAAGTTATCATGCAAATATCACCCACATGTAACTTCCAATATGTTAGACAAAACTTAATTATGTTGACATGCAACTTAATTATGTTGACATGCGAGATAATTATGTAGATATGCGACATATTAATGTCGACATACACCTTATTTATGTCATCATGTAACTTATCTAAGTTAACCTGCAACTTATTTATGTCAAATACAACTTATAAACGTTGACATGTGACTTATTTATGTTGAAATGCGAGATAAATATGCATGTTGACATATGCACCTCACATGTCGAGATAAATAAGTTGCATGTCGAGATAAATAGTTGCATGTCGACATATTGATATTGCAATCAAACAGATAAGTTGCAACTCGATATAGATAAGTTGCATGTCGACATATTTATCTTGCATGTCGACAAAAATAAGTGGCATGTCAACAAATTTATCTCTCATTTCGATATGAATAAGTTCCATGTCGACATGAATAAGTTGCATGTCGACATATTTGTCTCTCATGTCGAAATAAATAAGTTGCATGTCAACATGAATAAGTTGCATCTAGCATATTGGACGTCGCATGTAGGCGATCTTTGATAATTTTTGAAAATTTTCCAAATTCTTATTTGCTTATATTAGTCTTGCTTGTTGACAGGATTATGTTGCATACTGACACACGTATCTTGAATATAGATATAATCTATAGAAAAATAGGAGGGAAAATATGTAACCAAAGAATATGTATTTTTAAATCATGCAGATATATTGCTTTGATCAAATCTTAATTTGATTTACAGGAGGCATGTCTGCTGAGTAGATTGTTAACAATTATCGGCGTAAAATGCAGAAACGGAACGAAAGTAATGGGACAGTCAAAGCAACAACAGAAATGGAACAGCCAAAGCAACGACAGAAATGGAACAGCCAAAGCAACGACAGAAATGAAAAGAGAAGACAACACTTCTAAAAACGCAGCCATGGGGAGTGCCAATGTCACACATCTCTCTGATGTCTACTATAATCCCGTCACTTCTATTGTCTTACTTCTATCGTTAATTGGCATAGCAATGATCATTTCAATAGTGTTATATTACTTCAAAGCCTGTAACAGTCATCCTCCACTCACTGCTGAATCATCAAGTGGTTTCATCACGTGCCTGAAATAGAACTGCTGACTAGTGTATTGTCACTGTTTCAAAGAAATTAACATTTCTATTTTGACAATTAACAACCTATAGTATCATTAAATCAGCCATTGTTTGTGCAATCAAATGCTGCCAAGTTGCGTAAATCAGGAACATCTTCTTATAAGTGTCTGAATATAATATAAGCATAGAGTTAATACCTACACAGTTTTTGTCAATGTAGATGCCAAGCTAGTAACTTAAATGTTTGATTAGATTTTGGAAGTTATCCTCAATTATACCATGTCGCATGTGTGTATATGTAATATTTGTTTGTTTTGAGAATAAGATAAATTGTTTTAGTCATACATTGAACACAAATTTTGATTGAAAAAGCATTTGATGAATTATTGCATTTGATAATTAATTTTTCTTTATATATTGTGCTTGAAAAGTTTAAGAATCGGTTCCAATGGAAATTTGTTTGTCATGTATGCATCTATTAAATGCTTCCTTCACTGTAATGGAGTGTTCTTATTTCGTAGAAATTAATTGAAATGTTTCTTTCAGTGAAATGAATTTGAATATAAATGTTTAATTTTCACTACATAAACAGTAAGAGAAATATATAATAATTGCATTACACCGGCATAAGTATTTAGAGAGTGTATCTGTCTTGTTCCTGAAATATATTTTTCAGTTAATGTTACAAAATGTTTCTAATACTTTGAGAGATTCTTCCTAAACTTTACAAGCGCAGTAGGGCTTAAATGCCTAGTCGCTAAATATTACAACTCAAATTTGCTTTCGAATTTCCACTTTTGCAGAAGGTTGTGTGTGTGTGTGTGTGTGTGTGCGTGTGCGTGTGTGTGCGTGCGCGTGTGTGTGTCGGTCTAATGCGCTGGTTACATGCTGCTAGGAGATTTGGTTCCGCAGGTCGTGAGTTCAACCCTGGGTAGGGGCAGAAGTGGGTATCGAAATAAAGTGAAATTTTCTGTGCTCTATATTAAATATATATCTCCACTTAGGGCAGTTACATTCATTTAAGAATCCATTGATATTTCCGTGCTTTATATATATATATATATATATATATATATATATATATATGAAAGGTGAAGATAACGAACAACGTTCAATCTCATAACTTTTATAAACAATACAAAATAGATAGTTGGGCAAACGCGGACCTCTGCACACACCATAGGTTGGATCAGGTGTCTAGTAGGGGTAAGCAATATATATATATATATATATATATATATATATATATATATATATATGAGCAACAGGGGACTATTTTGCAAAGTTATTCAAACCTAAATTGAATGCAAATTCATTATAATTTCAAGTCATTCCTTTATTTTTGGCGCCTTGTTGACTTTAACTTGCAACAATATACAATTATGGACTGTTTAGCAGGGAGACATCACAAATTATCAGGTCTTAGTAGGGTTATCATAGGCGCCCTCGTGTGATAACCCTACTCAGACGAAAGCAAAACATTGAGGTTTGAGAAAGTTAAACGAGAGAAAGCTTTCAATTGTGACGTCACAGTAGAATGACGCAAAAACATAACGTCAAACGTAAACATTTCGTAACGTATTACAAGACAAAAACGTAAACATCAAGTGAAATGCGAAATTGCATTAGAATGGAAATATATTTCTTCTCGATTGTTATATGTGACCGTTAATGTTGACGCTGAAGTTTATAATTAACGATCCCGCATATTTTCAATTATTTTAATAGAGCTTTCTCGCTTGTGAGTTGTGCCATTGGAAGTTATCTTCTAAAGGGAGACGGCACAGTTGTCACCCTACTCGTGAGGGAGACATCACGGATTGTCTCCCTCCATGTGACCAGCCCTCGATCAATGAAATTGACTGTATTATTTTGAAGGATAATGATATACAATTATTGCTGTTTTTGGGGTCAATACGATGATTTAGACACCTGAGGAGTACAATATTCACCGACCTCGAAGGGCGAGGTGAATATTGTACTTCGAAGGTGGCTAAATCATCGTATTGACCTCAAAAAACAGCAACAATTGTTTTATATGATCAAAAGATTAAAAAAAACCTTCAAGGTTATTCTTTGCTTTAATTGTAAGTTTCAACGACCTATTTTTGGTCCTATGTGGAAAAAATAATTCCTTATGTTCACCTGGAAGGTCTATTTCTGGTCCTATGTGAAAAAAAATTATTTCTTATGTTCACCTAGAAGGTCACGTGCAGGTAAACATAACGTAGTATGATTTCTACATTGTTGGATCTCAGCCAATGAGAGAGCTAGGAATTATTAAATCATATAATAATTTAGTATGCTGCCTTTGTGACGTCTTAATTACAATATCATAACAAGAACATAGTACTCTTTTTGTAAACCTTGTTACACTCTGAAGAGCCGAACTACACGACGAAGGTGACTACTCTGCCATAAATATGGAATCATGTGTAGTTAGTCATCGTTGGATGAAAGGTGAAGATAATGAACAGTGATCAATCTCATAATTCCTAAAATAGAACATTGGGCAAGCACGGACCCCTGGACACAACTCACGATAAATTAAATACGAGAGTCATCAAAAAAAAAAACACCACTCTGATTCCACGCACAAGTACTTTGAAGTTGAAATTAAAACAATATGCTAGTGCTTCTCATTGACACTATCTTCGTGGTCTTTGGTGATCAGGTCTTCCAACAATCTGTTGGAATTCCCATGAGCACGAATCGTGCTACTTTGTTTGTTTGGTTTTTTTTATATTTCAAATGCAGACAAACAATCACTCACATACACACATGTACATCATGGCTGAAAGATATGGCAACAAACTGTTGGTGAATTATTACATACATGTATCTTCAAATAAACATTTCCAGTTCAACCATCTTGTTTTGAACACATCAGCTTTGTTCTTTGTTTTATACATTTTTCTTCAAATCTATATGTTTTCAAGTACTTGACTACATTCTGAAATAGTAATTTTTCTTTTGAAATACATACCTTTTGACAAGAAATATTATTAGATTGAAGGTTCATCTTCTCTAGGAAGACCTAAAATTACTGTAATTGCATCAAAGTTTAGTCTTTTTCTACATTTTTCAAATATCCATTTGTTCTAAAAAGGACCATAATGAACAAACATTTGGGAAATAAATGAAAACATGCAGAATTGTTTCAGCTTCAATTCGACATAGAGAACATAAATGATCATCTCCGATTTATTACAGAAATAAGTACTTATTTGTGCCTAGGATTCTATGAATAATTCTAAAATTGAACCATATTAACCTTATATCTAATGTAATTGAAAAATATTTTTTATGAATTTGTTTCTAATCAAGATCTTCCTTTAACTGTAGTTCTTTAGTCCACTTAGATTCACATTTTGGTTTATTTGTACTTATGGGAAGACAAAAATGTGTCGTATATTGCCTTAGAACCTTTCTTATTTAATATTTTCATAAAGTCTGGCGGAAAAGGTCTTGTAGTGGCGTTTGACTTGTAATGTTTAACATTAGGCCAAGAATGCCAAATTCCCTTTTTATTCCTTCATAAAAAAAGTGAAGGAGAGTTTAAGAGAACATTTTTCAATAATATCTTTAAAACACATATAGTTGCCATTATCATCAAACAAGTCACCTACATTAGTAAACCCCTTTTCATACCAAGACTTTGAAAAAACATTTTGGATCATAATTTTATTGTTATACCATATAGGTTCCACTAAAATATCTCCTGGGGTTGTGTTGCATGATATAGTGTTTAGAAAATCTGAAAATATATTTAGAACTTCTTTCCAGAAACTATTATTGATATTCTTTGCTTTAACTTTAGAATATTCAGGTCCAAACTGAGATAGATGGGCAATATTACAGTTTGTGATTTCAGTGAACAGTGGAATCTAACCAGAGTCTGTATGAAATACTCTTCTAAACCATGTTAGTTTTAAAGATTTGATACAGAGCTCGATAGTCGTCATTCTAAGACCACTATTCTCTTTTGAAAGTTGCAGTGTTTTTCTTGATTTTTTTTCTATTTTGTTCCATATAAAGTTATGAAAAAGTTTTTCCAATTCTTTTATCCATTTTTTATCAGGCTGTGGAATAACAGTAAACAAATGAGTGATTTTGGATAAAAGTAAACTTTTTTCCAGTTGGAGATATGTCTCTTTTTGACCAGGATTTTATCTCCTTTTTAATGTGTTGAAGACATTTGTAAAAATTCAAATGCATTATGTTTTTTAAGGTTACAGTATATATTATTCCAAATACTGTCAATGGTTCTTCTGTCCACTTAAGTCCTGTAGCACTACATAATGTGTCTGTTGAGTTAATTTTGGAACCAATCCATGATCATTTTGTTTTTGTGATGTTTGGTTTAAGTCCTGAAAATCTGGAAAATTGAAATAGAAGATCTAAATAATCGCGCTCCTTTGTTAGCTGACCTGTTTCTATATTCATATGAAGCAAAATTTATTCGAAAACTTCTATGTGAGAAGAAAAAATCTCTTGCTGTGGCCTTCAATTCGGCATTTACGTATATCGACGACATTTTGTCTGTTAACAATAATAACTTTCATTCATATGTCGATTCAATATATCCCCGTGAACTCGAAATAAAAGACACCACAGAGTCGCCCACTTCTGCTTCATACTTAGATATTTTATTAAAAGTAGACATTAATGGCAAACTGACAACTCAACTGTATGACAAACGGGATTATTTCAGCTTCTCCATCATCAACTTCCCATATTTATGTAGCAATATTCAATTGTTACCTGCATATGGTGTTTATATCTCTTAATATATAAAACTTATACGTTACCAATTTTGATGCAACAGATGCACATTTCGACAATTAATGTCTCTTCAGTGATGCTCAACCGAAATGTTTGAAATCCGAAATAACAATGGCGTTTTGGAGCTATTATAGGCGAAAACGGTGTGCCAAAAAAGTGGAGTCAAATTCGTTTAAGGATAAGAGCTATGCGTGAGGGAGATAATCCTTAATTTTGAAATGAATTTCTAAATTTTATAACAGCAATTAAATATACATCCGTATTTTCAAGCTAGTAACGAAGTACTTAGCTACTGGGCTGTAGAGACCCTCGGGGACTAACAGTCCACCAGCAGAGGCATCGACCCAGGGGTCATAATATAAAACTTGTACGGTACCAATTTTGTAGCACCAGATGCGCATTTCGACAAATAATGTCTCAATTGATTCGATACGCTACAGCTTGTTCTGCGTATGGTCAGTTTTTAAATCGAAGCAAGCTACTGACAAACAAGTTGATGGTAAAGGGTTTCAACAGTCTCGACTGAAGTCAACATTTCGCAAATCCTATGGTCGTTATAACGATCTAGTTCGTCAATACAACCTATCATTGGGTCAAATGCTGTTTGATGTGTTTCATACCGATTGTTAGGCCGTTTTTTATGGAGCGCCAAATTAACATAAACTCAAATAATTGAAGATATCTTCAATTATTTGAAGATATCATCAATTCAATCATTGCTCTCTTTAATTGAATTAATGCGCGCATTAAATCAATTATTGCTCTCATCAAATAAATTAATGCGCGCTTCAATTCAATTATTGCTCTCATCAATTCAATTGATGCGCGCATTAATTCAAATAATGAGAGCAATAATAGATTTGATGCGCGCATTAATTCAATTATTGCTCTCTTCAATTCAATTGATGCGCGCATTAATTCAAATAATGAGAGCAATAATAGATTTCATGCGCGCATTAATTCCATTATTGCTCTCTTCAATTCATTTGATGAGAGCATCAATTTAGTAGAAATATTGCTCGCAATAATTAATTTAAAGCTCGGTATAAATAATTTGATGATCTCTTTAATCCAATTGAAGATATCTTTAAATCATTTACAATGCTTTTGTATAAGGAATTAATGCGCGCATCAATTCTTTTAAAGAGAGAAACAATTCAATTAAAGATATCATTAATTCAATTGTGGATATGTTGAATTGAAGATATCTTTAATTATATAGTTGCTCTCTCTAAAAGAATTATTGCTCTCTTCAAATGAATTAAAGATATCATTAATTCAATTGAAGAGAGCAATAATGGAAATAATGCGCGCATTAAATCAATTATTGCTCTCATCAAATGAATTAATGCGCGCATCAATTCAATTATCGCTCTCATCAATTGATTTAATGCGCGCATTATATCAGTTATTGCTCTCTTTAATTGAATTGTAGCGCGCATCAATTCAATTGTTGATATCATTAATTCATTTGAAGAGATCATTAATTCAGCTGAAGAATTAATGATATCATCAATTCAATTATTGCGCGCAATAATTCAGAATTGAAGATATCATTAATTATTTGAAGAGATCTTTAATTCAATTGTTGAGCGCATCAAATGAATTGATGATATCTTCAAATAATTGAAGATATCTTCAATTATTTGAGTTTATGTTAATTTGGCGCTCCATAGTTCTTGGCACACTGATTTTGACTGCGGATAACTCCGTTTACCTGATCAGGGTATAGGGCTCATAGCGGGTGTGACCGGTCGACAGGGGATGCTTACTCCTCCTACGTACCTGATCCCATCCCACCTCTGGTGTGTCCAGGGGTCCCTGTTTGCCCAACTATCTATTTTGTATTGTTTATAGCAGTTATGAGATTGATAACTGTTCGTTATATTCACCTTTCATCCATAATTATAAAATTCAGTCTATACGCTGGTGTTGGAAAATCAAAGTATGGACTAGCATTGCCTTAATTCTTCAAATAACGTATTCAAAACTCCCGAAGGAAAAAAGTAAAGTTTTTTTGCGAATATGATGTGAACGTATGTATACATGTATCTGTTGAGGTAAGGTAATAGTGAATCATGCAAGCATGACATCATTTATACTTGGTCTTTTGTATGAACGATGTCCATGGCTGTGTTTACGTCTTTGTGTATTTGGAAAAAGTCCCATCACATTCACATTTTTTCCTTGTGGACTATTTAAATTTCCAATATCTTATATATTATCATTGCATCTACAGGGAAATCCTGAACCAGTAATCTTCCCGTCGATTACGAAAAGGAGTACTTAAAATTGGATTGTCTGTGATGGTAATTTTTTTTTTTTTTAGAATCCTGACCCTTATAGGCAAGATGAAGTGGTCCAGTGAATTGAAATGCTTGTAAAGAAGTTGTTTACCAACATTATTTATTTATTTATTTGAAATGTGTCCCGATAGTTGTTTATTAAGTGAACACTAGTTTCCCCGACATTAAGTAAGCCACATAGGCAACACTCAATAGCGTAGGAAACATTAGAAGATTTAGATGTCAAATTCTCAAGTTTTGGTACAAAGGGTTAGGTTTAGGGTTATGTTACCCTAACCCTAACCCAAACTATGTCCAGTGAGATTATTACTTAATGAATTTCTAATGATAAGTCTATCATAAGTTTTACAATTTTCAACAGAACATTTTGCGATCGTGCACACGAGATCTGAAAAGGAATCATCGAATATATCTTTTATTGGAACATAAGATAGCAACCTTTAATTTGGGTATACGAATTTTCATTTGTGTACCAAAGCTGATTATCATTTGACTGTACATAATGTTTGACGACTATACATATGACAAATGTTTGATCTCTTGAAGTATAACACCAACCATTCTGTTCGAGAATTCACAGAGTGGTACTTTTTTATACTGGGCAACGTGTATAGGCCAGTACTGTCTAATTATTGTTTAAGTTCATGGAACAATGTATATCCGGCGACAAGTATCCTCGTGGACAGACTGTACACCAGCAGAGATTTAATGAAAAAGTGAAGATAACGAACAGTGATCAATCTCATTACTCCTATAAGCAACACAAGATAGAGAGAGGGATCAATATATAGGGCTCATGGCGGGTTTGACCGGTCAACAGGGGATGATTACTCCTTCTAGGCACCTGATCCCAACTATGGTGTGTCCAGGGGTCCGTGTTTGCCTAACTATCTATTTTGCATTGCTTATAGGAGTTGTGAGATTGATCACTGTTCGTTATCTTCACCTGTCATGAGAGAAAGTTTTATTTGCAGTTTGATCATAAGTCCAGTTGTCCAGACGGTATTATATGCATTGCTGGTATCTAAAACGCTGACGTAAACATCAAGTGAAACATAAAATCTATGAATTTTCAGGAATTCTTTTGTATCAATTTTGTTATACACTTAAAAAAAACGAGGGGGTGAAAGGGGGTAGATGAAAGGGAGTGTGGGATTCTTCTCAGCGGACCCACTAAAAAATTAGAGGGAATATATACAGTATGATACAATCAATATCTATTGCATTCATAATAGGGATTTTTCTTCAATACATCCATGTATATCTGAACTTTCTTTGTAGCATACTTTCCATTGCATACCCACAAAAGCCACAAGAAATGAAACTAGGTATGGTCTAATCTTTGACAATTTACTTTAATAGTGATTCAATTTCAAAACCTCAAAGCCTTGTTGGATTATAGGTGAGAGAGAGAGAAAGAGAGAGAGAGAGAGAGAGAGAGAGAGAGAGAGAGTAAAATACGGTTATAGATAACCTCTGGGGGCAGCGAAAAATAGTTCCTTTATAACCAAACTTCATTATATCCAATAAAATTCTCCTTATTTTTCTGTCATTGTGGAATAAATATCACTTCGCAATAAGCATGCATATCATAAGGTGTTTTACTGTAGATAGATAGACACACCACCCACTCCGTTCACACATGCAATTGAATTTCTTTCTCAGAAAGTTGCAAACATAAAGTTCAGGTATATTGAAACCACAGCCATTGAATTTATTATCATACATGTACTACAATATGGATGCGACAAGAAATACAAAGGCAGCCCACATTGCTCATATGAGGCTACTTGATCATTCACATGTAAACTTCCTACATGTATGAAGCTTGGGACACTAAAAGTTTGGAACTTTGAACTGCTGCTTTAACGCAGCCTTGGTAATTTTTGGGGGATGGGGATGGGAGAGGGTGTCTTCTCTTGGTGTTAGCATCCTTGATTCTTTCAACACAATTTGACTTTTTTTACGGATAGGTGCCAAGGTATAGAATTAATATTTATTTAACTGGCAGCCGTCAGTTAATTTAACTGGCGTCCGCCACTTATTATCTGGCGGCCGCCACTTATTAACTGGTGGCCGCCACTTATTATCTGGCGACCGCCATATTAATTAACTAGCGGCCGCCACTTAATTTATATGGCGGCCGCCACTCAATTTAAATCATTTATATGGCTGTCACCAGTTATTCAACTCTCTCTTTCTCTATCTCTCTCTCTCAAAATGAAAGGGGTGCAATCCCTCCCCAATGCTTAGTAATATGTATGCCCCGGACTGGGGCGAAAATTTTCAGTACCTAGTTGTGATTATTTAGTGTTATATATATATATATATATATATATATATATATATATTCAATAAATTCTTTTTTTGGTATCGGGGTAGATTAAAGTCAAAACATAAAATCCAATTACTCAAACTTTTATCTATAGCGCTATAGATAAAAGTTTGAATTATTGGATTTTATTTTTTGATGACTTTATATATATATATATATATATATATATATATATATATATATATATATTTATATACACACACACACAATTAAGAGCATTGAATTATTGTTTTTCAATTGTACTGTTAAATACGTAGAACCACGGGGCTGACCCTCCATTTTTTTTGACAACGTTCAATTTCTGTTATTTTCACATTCAAACTAAATTATTTTCACATGTGAAATAAGATTAATTGGCGGATTGGCCCCCACCCCACTCTTTTGGTGGTAGTAATGAATGGTAAAAATGTAATAATGAATTAACTGATCAATTGAAGGATGAACGAGCCCCCTCCCACCAATTTAGGAGTACGAAGTTTGGACAAAAGATACATTTTAGGTTCCTTTTCTGCTTGTCAACAATTGTAGAAGACAATTTCTCCTTCGACTGTCCCTATACACTTAGAAAAACGATGGCGCGTGTTTGCGTACTATTCTAAACCTTTCCAAAATAATCACTCAGCGATACGAATTGGCAGCCGCCATATATAAATTAAGTGGCGGCCGCCAGATAATAAGTGGCGGTCGCCAGTTAATTTATTTGGCGGCCGCCAGATAATAAGTGGCGGCCGCCACACAAATTAAGTGGCGGCCATATTAATTCTATACCCTGGCACCTATCCGCTTCCGTATTTTTTCAAGGTGGACGGTAAATCTAGTACTGCCGACTCCCGATGGTCCCGGATTGCGATGTTTTAAAGGTAATATTAAAACCGGAGAACAGAATTACTTCATACTTCTCGGGAACAATCTTTATGTCCAAATTGATTAACACAATTAAAAAAAAACCCAATAATAATAAGTATAAATTCTTAAACTTGAAATGTCGCCTAGTCAAAAGCCAATCGGCGTATTACGCTGCGCTACAACACCTCTGTCAACGTCTGAATGTCAAGATTCTTGGCAAAACTTATTTCTACCTATTGCATTATAAAGTATGATTTTACAAGTTTTAGTGTTAAGCTTAAAATCTTACTGTAAGTTCACAAAAACAACGAATTCCATGATTATTCTAGTATCATTATATGAATGAATATTTATATATAAAACCTTTTAATTCGCTCAGGTGTCTTATATTTACCATCTTCTGCGTTTATAAAATTCAGACAAGTGTTTGATTTGCTTAGATATGATCATTACAGTTTGATATGCTAAGTTAGTTTTAGTACGTTTTGATATGATTTTTAGATGTTGACAGAGGTATTAGTGGAGCGTAGCGGGAACGATAACTCTGGGTAGAGATTGGTCAAAAGCGGTAAATCTAGTACTGTGTTATAAATACAAAAACCGAAAACGGACACCGATACAGGTACGGTTAACAAACATAGCTCATAACACAATGTGATCCAAAGAAAAATACCATTAAATTGGAAACAAATTACTTTTAAAAATTACTAAAATTTACCATTATTAGGCATTCTTTGTGTTTCTAAATTTTGACAGAACTCTTAGCCACATAAATTATGTGTTTTAAATTCCCCGATTCTACGACATGGACGTAGTTCTACCGCAGAGCCCTCATTACAAATTAAATTTAATTTGATGAATTTTAATTACACATTTATTACTAATTGCCTTGAAGAAATATTCCATTTTACATATTGCCCGATTTGTTATGGATTTTTAGTCAAACGTACTAAATCATCATGTGTTCTGTTTTGGTTCAATGTACATACGTTTATTTATCGCAAAAAATGATTCTATTTCAGAATATATTTTTTTATAATAACAATTCGAATATTGTAACTATTCATCTCGTAACAAGTTGTTCTCTAATTTGACGATAATTAGTCCTCTACTATCGGAGTCAAAGGGAACTTTAGGTTTGCACATCATCCGTCTGTACGGCAAATCGGTTTTCCGCACTTGATTTTGTCATGCTTGCAGACATTCATTTCATACATTGACAAGTTACGACACATGTTACAGTGCATTGATTGTTTTGCTTAATTATGTCCCTTGGACTTAGAAAATAAATGCATAGTGTATTCAGTTTTCCATACTGGTGGATTGACATCTGCAGAATCTATAATATGCTGAGAGATGTTTTAATAACAATACCGACATTCTTTAGATCTTGAGGAAGCCCAGCATAGCAGTTGTGATAACATCGGCTTGTCCACAACAGCTATTTCTCGTAATTCATTTTTTTTAAATGTCCCCTGAACAATATGCAATTTTAATGGCATCATCATTGTATTTTTCTCTCTTCTATATATATGTATTATAAATTACACAATCAGAAGTCAAACTATGAAACAATAATTTGAATATTGATAGCAATAATTTGAATATTGATACCTTTGTATTCATTCATTGAACCAATGTAAGAGAGAAAGAGAGGGTGTAGACTGTGTGTAAATTACCCATAGGGATATACCACCATTATACAAACACTATGACCATAGAAACTTTGCAGATGCGAGACACTTCCTGTTTATATCATGAAAGGTAAAGATAACGAACAGTGATCAATTAAGCAATATAAAATAGTGATTTGGGCAAACACGGACCCCTGTATATACATGTACTAGAGGTGGGATCAGGTGCCTAGGAGTAAGCATCCCCTGTTGACGGGTCAAACCCGCCGTGAGCCCTATATCTAGATCAGGTAACACAACAGCCTGATCTTTTGGCCAGGTAAATAACAAGAGGCCCATGGGCCACATCACTCACCTGAGTCACCTTGGCCCATATTTAAAGATTTTTTCTATATACATGTATTTACATGTAACTCTTTGATCCCAATTGTGGTTCCAACCTACCCCAAAAGGCCATGATTTTTACAAACTTGAATCTGCACTATGTCAGGAAGCTTTCTTGTTAATTTGTACTTTCTTAGCCAAATGGTTATTGAGAGGAATTTTTTTTTGAAGATTTTCCCTAAATATTTGCATGTAAAACTTTGATCCCCTATTCTGGCCCCATCCTACCCCTGGGGTCATGATTTTAACAAACTTGAATCTGCACCATGTGAGGAAGCTTTCAGGTAAATGTCAGCTCTTCTGACCCAGTGATTCTTGAGAAGATTTTTAAATGACTCCACTAGATAGTTTTGCATTTTTGTGATTATATCCCCTTTAAAGGGAAATTGTCCTTCATTTGAACAAACTTGAAAACCCTTCACCAAGGCATCGTTGGATACCCACGGTCTATCTCGTCTTCTACTCATCATGATGACGAGTAGAAGACGAGATCAGTCGTGGGTATCTGATGATGCACCCAAGGATGCCTTTTGCCAAGTTTGGTTGAATTTGGCCCAGTAGTTCTGGAGAAGAAGTCAAAAATGTAAAGTTTACAGACAGACAACAGGCAATCATAAAAGTTCACTTAATGAGCTTTTGGCTCAGGTGAGCCAACAATGACCATACAGAAGCTTCATCCACAAACAGTGAAGAAACTGTACAGTATTTTAAAGGGGGGGGGGGGGGGGGGGCAGTAACATGACAAGTTACAAATCAAGTTTGAAATATGTTCCAGTCCTTTTTTTGGCCGAGTTATCCAGGTCAAGTACAAATTTTGTTCTGATCTGTTTTTGTTGTTTTTTTTCTTTGTATTTTTGTTTTTATTTGCACTTGGAGATATTTTGACTAATTTTAGATTGAATTTTACAAATTATGCATTGAGTTTGCATTCAATTCTCATTAAAATATTTTTCTGCCATTAGGGGACTACATATTGCCATGCAATACTCGTTTTCTCATAACTGACAAAAAATTAGATTGTCTTGACACAGAGAAACTGTTATATTGATGACTTCATTTTATAACAGTCTAGTCAGCTAAACCAATAGCCATACTGTATCCAAACATGTCACATGGTCTCAAAATTGAAATAAGAACACAGATATGTGGTACAATCCCTGATAACTATAAAAACACAACAGTGAACCAGACATAAGAATGCTACCACTCACCCACCCATCTATACTCACCTACGATATGACTACTCCATGCATGCACCATTGCTTCACAAATTAAATTACAACATATGTTTACTATACAGTCGGATTTTCCTATTTAAACATGTTGTAATTTCATCTGTGTGGTCCCATGGGGATCCTGGTTAGAATAGGTCTTCAGTACCCCCTTGCTTGTCGTAAGAGGCAACTAAATGGGGCGGTCCTTCGGATGAAACCGCAAAAACCCAGATCCCCTGTCACAGCAGGTGTGGCACGATAACGATCCCTCCCTGCTCAACAGGGTTGGGCGGTTAAAACCAGTGCTCAAAGGCCATAAGCGCCGAGCATAGGCCTAAAATTTGCAGTCCTTCACCGGCAGTGGTGACCTCTCCATATGAGTGAAATATTCTCGAGAGGGACTTTAAAAATATACAATCAATCAAGTCATCTGTGTGTAACTCACTCACACACCCTCCCACCCATAGGTGCATTGCAACCCTACAACTACAGTCTACTCCATGCATACCCATCAACACCATCACAAGGGAAATAACTGTGTATACCCATCAACACCATCACAAGGGGAATAACTGTGTATACCCATCAACTTTATCATAAGGGAACTAACCGTGTATACCCATCAACTCCATCACATGGGGAATAACTGTGTATACTCATCAACTCCATCACAATGGAATAACTGTGTATACCCATCAACTCCATCACAGGGGGAATAACCATGAATAACCATCAAAACACCATCACCATGCACCAACATAATAAATATAAGAGAGATTTAAAATTGTGTTTGATAAAATCCAATATTTATTTCCATGAGTGTCCACGAGTGTTGTATGAATTTTGTCACAGTTTTTTCTGTGAATTGATTATATACGTTTTTTAAAATCTTTAGACACAACATTTTATGATTCTGTGATACAGAGCCCTGTGCCAGCAGATCTTGAATACACACACTATTCCACACATAGCAATGACGTCTCACTGCATCTTCTGAACTGTGTATCGGCCACTTTTAAAATCACTAAATTTCCATGGTTACTATCACTGTTAGTTTCCATGGTTACTATCACTATTGAACACTACATCCTGGACATTTCCTGCTGTACACGGTTTCCAAATGCCTTGGCCACTAAATTCTGAGTGTCTATATATCTGTCCATACACATCGCTAAACATTTCTAAAATTAGAAAAAATACACTGTCAAATTGATTATGTTCATATAAATATCATCAATCATGCAGCAATTAAATATTTACATTCCCCATGTTTTTTGCCTCCAATAACGCTACCAACTGTAATGAGAGCCATCTCCACATGAATGTTATGCAGATGTTAACAATGTGCATTAATATTAATTGTGATAGATATAGAACGTCTATTTTAATAGCTGGGAATTCCAAAAGAAATAAAGCAGAATGTTAACATCAGATATAAATTTCATTTTTTGAAAATACATGTGAGCGTGAACTGCAACGCTTAACACCTGCATGCTTCTCATGAAGCGCACACAGGCTTCATACAGTATGCTGGCATAAAGCAATGCAGTTTACGGTCTTGTGAATTTTCAAAAATGAAATTTATATCTGATATTAACATTCTGCTTTATTGATAACAATCACCAGTTATGGCTGCCCCAGATGAAGGCAACCAATTTGTACTCACATTCTCGGAATGGCTGAGTGAAGTCCCAGGTTTAGTGATACACTTGTGAAAGCATTTATCTGAGATTTTCTGAAAGCAAAACAAAAAAATGTGTGAATTAAATACAACACTTAAGGTTGTTTACAGACAGTGCATGGATTGTGTCCCATACTGAGAATAATTATGCAATATCTTAAATGCTCCCTTTTATCCTTCTACCATTGTCTTCAATGTCATGTATGCCGATTTTAGTCATCTAGACAATCCTAACTCTTATTTTTTCAAAACTCAGAAGAAAGAGAATAGTTTCAATAAGTGCATGTGACTAATAGATTCTATGTTCTTTGTTTATTCTGCTCTATTAGTAGACAATTAGTAAATGATTTCTTTATGTTTACATGATTACAGCAAAGATTTGCAAGCACATGCAATTATGCAAATATAAAGAAGCTTTTTCTTTGCACATTTGCATAAATAATTCAAAACTTTTAACTGTTTTTCTACTTTACAACATGTTTATTGTAATTTTGAGCAATGCAAAATGTTTCATACTATCATTCCATTTGTTTCTTTATTCATTATACTTTACTGTCTGAGATTTGTACCTGTTGAATCTATCTGTGATGTAAAGCAAAGTGCAGTAAAACTCATTTGGCCCCTTACGGTAATTACCAATCAAACCCTGGTACAAATAGCAATAGAATATATATAATTATATATATTCAAATAATATAAATATGACAGATAAGCAGAGAAATATGGTGAAACTTTACCATTGGAGTAAATTCATGTCAGCTTTAAGTAGAAAATTTCTCCGAGTTTCTACAGCTGAAAGGATTTTTTTTTTTTTACCTGTGAATGAGGAAATATCTAATTTTTTTTTTTACCATAACGGGAAACCTACTCTTTTATTTTAACCATGTTTACCAGCAGTAGAAGAATTCTTGATTAGACCCTAATTACAGGCACCTGACGTGTGGATAGCGTTATGTGATGGGCTCTCCAATCTTCCAACCAACTCGGCCTTTTTCTTAGCAATGAACAAAAATACATGAAAGAGATATTTAAAATTTGTCTAAGTCGGATGGTTTTAAAAACGAAATGACTGATAGAAATATTAACTCAGATTATTTCATGGTAAAAAGCTAGCTTTGATACATAACTTTATAGAATTAATTATTTGATTATAATAATCGATATTAATTAAGCTGAAATGCTTATCTGAAGTATATTTTAGAAAGATGTCGCAAGTGCAAGCTAATCGGATAACGCAACACGCAGAGTGATGTCACGACCTCCTTTAAGGCTGTCCATGGATGTAAAAGCTCGGGTACAATGAAGTAAATGGCAGGATACAACAAATAAAACGGATGGCATGGGATTTAGATGAAAGACATAAGTAGAACTACATTAGCCTGACGAGATTTTCGCAGAAATTCCTTCGATAAAGTTGGTTTATACCCCGTGAATCGGTCCCGAAACAGATAGCCCATTTGTTTACATGGTTTGTTGCACACCTTGTCACCTTTACATATATTAGTATCTCACAAGTGGTCATCTCTAAAGCTTACAGAAGGTAGAAACTGACTATTCAGAATGACTTTTGATGAGGGTGATCGGTGGGGAAATAACATTTTTTGGATAAATTATTGGTTCTGTGTAAAAATAATTTCATTCTAGAAGGGGGGTGTACATATTAAGATTTATATTTGTGTAAGGCCTAGATAAAGAAATTGTGTGTTTCCGGTTCCCCGACCAACCCTAAAATATATGAGCCGATCCTGAAAAATTTATACACCGATATACTTCCCGGAAGTAAACAATTCCGGTTTCAGAATTAGAAATCCTAATCTCGATCATTTCCGTGTTTGAGAAAATACTATCAAATACTTCCTGGAAGTAAACAATTCCGGTTTCACTATTAGAAATCCTAATCTCGATCATTTCCGTGTTTCAGAAAATACATATTCCTTTACGCATTAAACAAAAATGTTCTGACAGCGATTTCTCCGGGAAAAAATGGCAGCGTATTTGTCTTGCCAAGCATATTGCAGGCAATTACGATAGGAAAATGCAAACATCAAGAGGGAAAAAACTTTATGACTACGGTAAAAACAATGAATCATTGTTTAGTATTTTTTGAGAAGCATCATGAAGTGTCATCTGATTGGCCAAAACACTGCAAAACTACAATATTATGTTGGCCACATAAATCGCATTCCAAAAACATGGAGCCGTATGAAGTTCAGGGCAGTATTTCTGTTGGGGATTTAGTCGGATTTGAGATGAAATATTTAGAGTTTATTTGTGAATCAGACGTTGACCCCACATTAGATGCAGGGTTGTTAGTGGCAGCTGAATCGGCGACCAAATAAGCTATTGATGCCTTCCAGGTTTTAATGTCGAAAGGACGAACATTTCAATATTAAGAAAAAAATGTCCAGGTAGCTTTTGCATAACTATGTCGGTGTAATATGCATTTCTCAAAATAGTTTTACATGTACACAATATGCTTTAATCCTGATATAAAATGTCATATTGTCAAAGTTGAATTTTAAACAATAAAATGTTCAAATAACATAAAATATTTTCCCTACCTACTATTTTTTTTCAAGCTGGAATAGGAAACACTATCTTGGCCTAAGCTAGATCACAGGTGCTTGGGTCATAATATATGAATACACATCTAACCTTATACATATGTAAATAATCAACAAAGTTAGATGTGTATTCATATATTAAGACCCAAGCACCTGTGAGCTAGATGCCTGTGGCCCTAATTCCCGGCTAAAAAAATTGGAACTTGGATGCAATAAATTGATAATTTGGACGAAATCACTATTAAAGTTTTAGTTATCAATTAACTTATTTATAGATAACTTGGATTTTACATTCCCTGAAAACCACAAATTATACAACATGGATTAACTCGTATGTACATTCTCTGAAATGATTTCATCATGTGACAATGTACCTGGAGTAATTCCTGCGCATTAGCGATTGCTAACTGCTGTTTCACTTCGTTCATGTAGTCCTCTCTTTTAGAGGGGTCAAACTTTGCAGCACCACTACCGGAAAAATCCATAATATTGCAATATGTGGTGACCTCTTGGCGGTGACAAGCATGTGGGGGTATGAAAATAATCAATGTCAAAACAGTGCTTACTTATTGAACGAAAATTCAAGTTATTTACAAACGTTTAAAAGACTTTAAAAAATTCCAATATATCCGAAAACAGTTTTTTCTTATTACTAAAAATGAAAATGACAGATGGACATCACCCGATCACGTACGATGTTGTTATAAACTGTTAGAAATACCAACGCAAAGGAAAATGTGATTGCTGACAGGTATTCACGATAATGCATAAACACATAGAGGGTTTTCTATGCAACTCTTTTTGTAATTTGCTTTGGAACGTGTTTTTGATCCTGTTCGAATTTACTCGGAATTGTTGAATTCTTGGAAAAGTATATGCTAGACTATATAAGGTAACGACTCACGAGCAGTTGTACGAGATTTAAAATCAGATGGAAGACAGTTTAATTAAGTGGGATTGAAATGGCTTTGAATTTAAAGTTAATTTGGTTTCCAAATCAAGTTGTGAAAAAAAAAGATGTTTTAGGTTTTGCATTAAAAGACTTGATGATATAGATCCGGAGCCAAATGTTTGGGTTTTATTTTTATGTATTAGAACAAGTTAATGAAGCACAGATGTGTGTTATGTATTTCAGTCTGTGAGACAGGTGTATCCACAATGAGTGCGTTGACGATATTGGCGGAGGAGTGTGAGCTTCTGAACGACTCCAAGTATAGGTCTTACATCACACAGGTTGAGAAGGCCCTCAAAAGTTTTGAGTACACCAGCGAGTGGGCGGATCTCATTTCTGCACTTGGGAAATTAAACAAGGTGAGGTCTACAGTCTGCGAAATTAGCGGTAGTCCGAACAAACGTGGCCAGTTATTTTCCTGCCGGACTTGCAAAATCCGCTTGGCAACAAGTCCAACTGGCTTGTAAAAAAAATTACCCGTCGGAGTTTTAATTTGACAATCGGAAGTAATTAAATATTATGCGCATTCTCAAGTCATAGAATTAGAGTAACTCGCCCCAAACAAAGTCATTCATTCCATTAATTACGCATCTTCACTCGTTCTGTTCCGGATTTGTCTTGAAAATTATTCAGATTTCGCATGCGTATAATTTACTTTCATTTTCAACAACTTTCATTATTCATTTTTTCTCTCGGGCATGTGGATTTACTGAAAATGGTTGCCTGAATGGCTTGTGGTTTGCAAATTTTAATACCATTGACTGGGTCTACATCTTGTACATAAAGCTTTATTCACTGATGAAAAGATATTTCCGAGGGAAATGCACTAAGAATTAGTGACGAAACGATTGTCGCCGATGATCGATTGTCGGTCGTTCAGAGACCTACGATGCTACTAATCAATTACAAAATAAAAGTCGTCGACATCGTTGACCAAATAAAATCCGGAAATCACTTCAATTTTGTTCAAATTTTATTTTCTGTATGTCAAACCCGATCAAAAATAAGCAAAGAAAATGGCGGGAGATATGAAGGACAGTAACAACAATGACATTCAACAGTCAAATAAAGGAGCCTATCTCTGATATCTTTGATACATTGAGATTATAGATAAATTCCATTACTTGATATATTGGAATTCTGATTTATATACCAGTGAATAAATGAAACAAAGAAGAATTCAAATGTTGTTTCCATACATTTAATGATTCTGTTACATCTAATTTGAGGGGAAAACACTTAAATGCCAATTCCGATTATAATCGATTACATGTGTCCGATTATTGCCGATAATCGATTGTGGTATTAGGTCCGATTGCCCATCACTACTAAAAATATAAAGGGTTAAAAATTCTTCAAATCCGACATCCAGGACAAAGAAATTCCATATATTTGGAGTCTATGGCTGAAACGATACACCCCCTTCATGATACGATACATATTGCAATACTTATGCCACAATTCAATATTTTTATTCAATGGTGAATACGATACATTCTATAATAGTAGAAATCAATAATAACTTCGAAGAAAAATTCAGTTATAAATGAAGATTCAGTCTCAATTTCAGAAGTAAACTGTGTCCTAACTGCTGAACGGTAAGATGCTTGTTGGCTATTTAGTTTCAACCGATTAAGTTCATTATTGTTTTTGTCAGACACCAGGCTAACAATAGTCTGACCGTTATTGGATGCCATTTTGTCCCTTAATAATACATGTAGAAATAATAAAAGCAGCTAGGTCAAGTCCCGATATATTTTACCAACCACAATTTCAAAAAAATGCATCAAACCGAAGATCGAGGCAATGAATTGAACATTGAATTGTCAGTGAGCGTTTTTATTGCCCAGTATCCATTTGATATTTCGGTGAATCATTTCAGCACTAACATCTCAGCATTACGTGCACATTATTGCACAGATTTTGAATTTATCAATGTGAATTTTGAATATAGATCCCTGTCTAGTGCTGACGATATTTTAATTGCCTTGAAATTAAAGATTAAAACCAGGGCTAGAAATTATTAGTTATTCACTGGTCATTTGGGTTATCAACTTAATTTTTTACTGGTCAATTGATAACTTTTACTGTCCCGTCGGACCAGTGAAAATGAAAAAAGACTAGCCCAATTCCATATTCAATAGTGCTGTAATGCAACATTTTTATGATTAGGCTTAGTATCTTGTTTATTCAAACTAGCATCAACAGCAAGTTAAAAAAAATCATAATCTTAATATTCTTATTCATGTTTTTCACTTAAAATCTTAGAAAATATTCTGTCACATGTCATTTTTACCTTTCCTGTCATTTGTGAGAGTGTAACGTCATGTTATTACCAAAGAACAGTCTTCACGAAAAACTTTGTGAAGCACAGACCTTCGGGCCTCCCAGTATAATAATTCAATGTGCAAGCCCAAACAATATTTTACAGGCCCAAAATGTTTTTCTCTAATTTGACCACTTGTCATTTACAAGGTGCTTCATGCTGATTCTACACTATATATACATGCATGTTTTACTGTAGGAAAATACAGGTCAAGATGATCATAGTTAGAGAACATTAGAAGGATTATCTTATTTTATTTTTCAACATATTAATCTCGCAGATACATCAGCAGCTCATGTTCTGCTTTGTTTTGTATACACCACGTACAAAACATTTTGTTTTCTCCAGAATCAAATCTTAGCCAAGGCCCACCCTCATTAATTTTTCGTTCTTTCCTCCTCGTACGACAGGTTTTTTTTTTTTTTTTTTTTTATCTGATGGTTGTGATTGCGAAATATGCTTGGGTGGTTTTGAATTTCCCAGACGAGCCCCCTCCCTATACTTCAGAAAAGGCAGCATGGTTGATCAGTTTTTTATGTGAAATTTGACTACTAAGTCATGACAAAGTCTGAGTCAATCTCACGCTTTATTTGTAATATATACAGAACATATAAGAAAACATTTACAGGCCCGCCGGACTCCTGGGTTTAATATTTTAAGAAGTCCGATCCCGATTTTACTGGCCTCGGGCATCGGGCCACTGGTTAACGTCGAAGACTGAAGAATGACAAAAGTAGACAGCTCATTCTAAGGCACACAGCCAACCTCGGAATACGAATTGTACCTCGTACATGTACTAATGATGTAGCTTCTGGAATCAGCTGAGGTTGGGCGCTCGTTCCTAGAAACATTCGTTAATTCATCTACATCGTATTATTTTTTATATAGTACAACTTAACAAAGTTAATTTGCATGCGATAAAAACCTGGACACACACATCTAATGTTTACTAGCCTGATTGTTGAGAAATTTTGATAGGTATTAAAATTAACTTGCCCCAAGGGCACACGTTCTTTACAAATCACTAGCTCAAATCCATGAATTACTGGCCTCGAACTATCAGGCCATCATTTATTTCGAGCCCTGAAAACCAGTAAATAGTTTAATTCAGAATCTACCTGTTTCAGTATATATATAGATATTATTTATATATAGAAGTTGCCAATTAAGTTTGATCCATTGGATATTCTAAAAATATATGGACTTCTACCTGGCACTGAGGTGAGTTACAGCAGAGTGCAAAACGAAATATGAATCATGTAGCGGCAGCCAATGATATTGCATCTGCATGTTTCAGAATACAACATCACTTTGAATTTGGATATTAAAGATTACTTTGCAGTTAATTGATGATGCGGTTTGTGGATAAAAGTACAGGTACATGCAGATCAGTACAAGATTCGAAAATCCAGATTTTTTCCAGATCGTTTTTACACTTTTGGAAGAATTACACATGGAATTGCAATTTTAAATTTTCTTTGATCTAAGTGTAGTTATACATTGGAGTGTTTGCACCAATTAACATTTCAGTTTTGTAATGACATGTTTTATGCTGTAGGTGCTCGTGGGACACACAAAATATCCAGTCATTCCGAAGAGAGTAACAATAGGGAAGCGACTAGCACAATGTCTACATCCAGCTCTGCCCAGTGGAGTCCATCTGAAGGCTCTGGAAACATACGACATCATCTTCAAATGTATTGGAACTCAGAGATTAGCCCAAGACTTGTTTATCTACAGTGCAGGGTTATTTCCCTTGCTGGGCCATGCTGCAATGGGGGTGAAACCTGTGTTGCTGACTGTTTACGAACGACACTTTGTAGCCCTTGGCAAGGATATCAAGCCTGGGCTGAATGGCCTGTTACTTGGACTCTTGCCCGGGCTGGAGGAGGGCTCAGAACTTCTAGATAGGTGAGATGGGAACTGTTTAAAAACAATTACATGGCAGTTTTAAAATCTTGTTCAGATTGGTTGGGGGTGAACCAGTGATGGGTTGGTGTCCCATCTAAAGGAAATCTTGACTCTCATTCACTTAGCCTACAGAATGTGGGTTTTTTTTAGCACCAGCCATATTTCACAACTGGGGAATGGTTTAGCATTTAGTCATGTTTAAAGAATCCAGAAAATGTTTGAATTGAATGTATAAAATCTATTTTCATGTTTCAAACTGAAATGGAAAATACTTCTCAATGTTTATCATTTATTTGTTCAATTTGTCGAAAAATTTCTCAAGCAGCTGTGCTTTTGTTTTTGTTTTGCTCATTAAGGAGTTATTTTAAAGATGAAGCATAGTGTTGGTGTATTGATAACATTTGATATCATGCTAAACATGAGCTTGTAAAAAATGTGTAGACTGCTCAATGCAAATAATGTAGGTGAATCAGATATGTATTATGGACAATGTAGGATGTTTAATGAATGGAGAAATCCAGTAACTCATACAATCTAGTTACATATAGATACTTTATACCATGTAGTTATTTTGAGCTAGTTATATTCAGTGTGTCAAATGTGTGGGTCAGAAGGTCACTGGTTCAAATTCTGGCATGGTTACTTCATATCCTGGATAATACACTTTTTCTGCATTGTCTCAATCCATCTAGCTGTTTGTGGGTACTGGTTTGGGTTGGGTTGGGGGGGGGGGGGGGTTGATCCAGTGATGGGTTGGTGCTCTACCTAAAAGAAATCTTGACTCTCATTCACTTAGCGTACAGAATGTTGTTTTTTTTTAGCACCGGCTATTTTTCACAACTGGGGAAGGGTTTAATGTTCAGTCATATTTGAAGAATCCAGTAAATGTTTGAATTGAAAGTATAAAATCTGTTTTGATGTTTCATACACTGCAGATTCCTAATATCAAATTAAAAGCGAGGAATTGGTATTCTGCATATCAAAATGGCTAGATATCTAGGATGATGAGTGGAGTAACACTCACTGTGAGTTGTTTTATTACTAGAACTATCATGCTGTTGGAGGACTTCTGTCTGGCCGCGGGATCTGAGTACTTCTACACGTGTTTGTGGGAATGTGTGAAGTCCTGCCCCAGTGTCCGTCTGCCAGCCATAACATACCTACTGTACCACTACAACAAGAAACAAACAATGGAGGACCAACTCTTCATGATGGGACTCAACATAGATCTCATGGTAATGATGAAATAAACTTAAATCATGGGGCTCAACATAGATCTCATGAAATAAACTTAAATCATGGTACTGATTGTCAATCTAATTAAAATCAGACTTGTTAGATCCACGCCGTATACTTTGCATAAGAAGATCTGATATAACCATGATAACCCGATTATGGGTCATGTTCAGATGAATTTTATATCAGCTAATCAGCGCGTTGACTTTGAAACCGTCGATGTTTACAATTCAAGGAAAATGGCTGCAATTGTTTGATTTGAAAGAAACACATTGCAGCTAGTTGTGACGTCACAATGCACCGTTTACGTCGACTGGTGTTATATTCCTCGCATTAATTAAGAAAACCATCTTGAAAACTATTCAAATCGTACCCATCCCTATTCATACATAAATCGCAATTCACAATTAATTTGATTTTGGTGTATTTTATATCATACGTTTTGTTGTTTGTATGAACAGAATAGATTCGGCTTTATTGCGAAAGTTTAATAGAATTCCTTATGTGAGAACAACAATTTTATAGTGTGCAATAAACTTCGTGGGAAAGCGATTACTGCAACTTAATTGTTTACGAATTGCTGGGAACCGCCTGAATAGCCATCATTGTCTGTATGGCGTAATCTGACTGGCTGATAGTTCTCAACGAATATTACAAGCAAAAGGTCATGTGAACATGACCCCCAATGGATTTATCTCAGATCCTATTATAGCGATTGTGAGCGTATCCTAGGATCTGATTTTAATTAGACTGGACTCAGTGTTGATCTGGTGGTAATGATGAAAAGAGACATACGTCATGGGGCCCAATGATAACATTGTGAACATGGTGATAATAAATTATGTATTTAATAAATATCAATAATTTTAGTTTTTTCAGTTGGTTGAAATAATGATTATTGTACAGATATAGATCCATCAATTTAAATTTAAAAGTTATGTGTGTTGACTGAGTATTGAGGCATGTAAATTTCAAATGACGATGGAAAATATGAACAATTGATAAGTAACGTGTGTATATGATGTGGCTTACTTGTATAAGTTATTGGACATTCCCGAATGTCTTCATTAACACAGACTTGTTGTAATGTCAGGTGGAGGCTGTTTGTGGAGCTATACAGGACACCAATGTGTTGGTACAGCGGAGTCTGCTAGACTTCATGATGCTAGCTTTCCCCATGCACAATGACCAGCTCACCAAATCTGACATGTCGAAAATCGTTCTGGCGGTCGTAAACGTGGTGCTGCGGAGGGACATGTCGTTAAATCGCAGACTGTACTCCTGGCTACTGGGATCTAACGTGACAAACCTCGCAGCCCTGAACATTCCACCCGAGTTCTCCAGGCAGCATCAGCAGTCGGCGGACAGTATCTCGACATCCAGTGAGACGGACCTAGGCTACTTTTACACCTTCTCTAAAGACCTGTTGATTCAGGCCCTCAAACAGAAGCTGGCTAACGATGAGGAAGAAGACATGGACGGGAGGGAGGGGACACAACTTGGGGTGCTCCGACCATTCAGGATCCTGATGAGTTTATTAGACAAACCTGAGATAGGTAGGATGACTGGTGATGGCTTTGTTTTATTTAAATCTGTGGTATTATTATAGCTTTATTTACAAATTCAAACTCATGTGATATACAATTTTTTAAATGCATGACACTGTGCCAGCAAATGTAGATTTCTGTCATAAATTTGATATCAAAATTTACAATGTATAAACTTAGGGCTATTCCAGAAATAAATACATGGGGGGGGGGGGGGGCACCTTTTGTATATACCAAGCACCCATAGAAAAAAATAAAAATTTGCCCCATGACCCATCAAATTGATAAAACTCATTTTACAACGACCCATCTAATTGAAAAAAAAACCTAACCAGACCCACCACAAAAATATTTTAAAAAATGAAAACAGTACAAATCTCGCGATGTTTTCGGGACAAACATTCTAGTAGCGAGCGCTGGCTCGTACTGCGAGCTCTAATGACTAGAGCGCGGGAAATAATTCGAACTAAATCTCAACCTCTAACAAGGAAAAATCTTTGACGCCAATCCCAGAAGTCCCTTGTCAAAAATGGCTGAGATCTCACTAAGTCACACCTTGGAATATGATTGTGAACTTACGCGGAATATCATCCTAATTTTGTGGCCTCCTAGCTCCAAAATTTAGTGCACCATTAGACGAAATGTTTAACGGAGTGCAATGTTTATGAAAGGCAGGCTAAGATGATGTGTGACGTCATGTCTATGTTTTGTCGTACGTCATAATAAGACAGGCAGTGGCGGATCTAAATACGTACTTGTTAAAAGTTATACTACCGGGACATTATTATTATGTGAACATTAGGCATATGTAATCGATCAAAATACTAAATTCTCAATAGGAATTTATTAGTCTAACAAAAAAAAAGGGGGGGGGGGAGACTAACTTCTTAAAAATTGTTAGAATATGGGAGGGATCACAGGTACTGAATTAGTGCTATTTAAAAAATTACAAAAAATCGATCGGATTGAAAGCATTTTTTAAAAATCTTTGGGTTTTTTCCCGCGACTAAAAATAACAAGTGCTTCAATCCATTTCCTTTCAACATGTCCGGTAATGCAAACCACGATGACAACCCCCCTCCCTCATGATAACCAACCCCATGCCACTTGCTAAATAAATTAACGACTAAAAAATCCTTAATTAATTCTAGTTTTGTAAATTGATCTTAATTAATGTATCCTCACAACAACAGCATTCCAGGAGAGGGGCTGAAATCAATGATGTTGCAATTTTATTCAGTGATTATCATTATATGTGAATGCTGAAATATTTCTTCATTGTGTTACAACTAGGATTATGTACAATATTATAAAACTTGTTCTATTTTTTTCTTTTGGAACATACCATTGCTACAAGGGGATTATCATATGAATTTCATTTTTCTAATTAGATAGGTTCGCAGGGGGGGGGGGGGGGGGGGGGGGGGCATATACATGCCAAATACAGTAAAATATCTCTATCTCGAAGTCCAAGGGACTTCGAAAAAAGTTCGAGATATCTGGGGGTTCGAGATATCCAAAATAAATCTTGAATATTTTTTGGGAGGATATTGGATGCATAGTATGGTATTTGCATCATAAACAACAACCCCGTTTCCGTTTCTTATAGTTTAATGCAAGTTGATAAATTATTATTGTGGAATTTCAAAGACAAACATTTCGGGGTTTTTTATTCATATCCATAAACATCCCATTGAATTCACAATGTGTTTCAAAATTAAGATGATCGTGCAAAGTGTATGCTTACTGACTGATGTCCAGGCTCGACTGGGATGTAGCTATTGCGTTGTAGTGAAAGAACTTATCATGCAAGAAACAAAAAAGACGGATTTTTAAAAAGAACTTTTAAATGTTTATTAAATACAATACCCTATTAAGTACAACTAATATGCATGCTATTTTATACAATACTACAAAGATACGAAAAATTCAGACGTTTGAAAAATGTTCTACAATGTTTTATTCAATGAACTTTTCTGACAGCATCTAGATCTTAGTCCCCGAAGAACAGCGTAATGGAGGTCTTGAGACATTTTGTCGAATGCTGAAAATTTCATGGGTCTCTATTTATATGCTACTGTGATCCAAATTGTTTGATTTCAGTTCACAATGAAGATTTTCATGTTTTCTCTGTTCTAGTTTTAGTGATGAAGCGTATATTATTAAATGCGTTCTCATTATTATGGGCATTACTTTTTTTCAAGCGCACTTCGACAATTTAGTGCGTTTATCTAAACCACATGTTAATGATATAGCGTGTATCATTCAAAACACCGTCCCTGGAATCGGGCGTGTTAGGTCATAATTGGCGGCGGACTTCAGAAGCTCTGTAATGTTGGGAAGGGTTAACTAATTACCCAAGCTGTTGAACCAATTATTGCGACCTGGGTCTACCCGGAAAAGGCGAGCGTGGATTAGCAGTCGATTTGTGAAGCCGGGGGCGTGAATGTGTGACTTAACGACGCCAGGTATGGTAAGCAGAGTGGAAAATTGACTGCACTTCGAAATTAACCAGGTGAATTTAGGGCATTGGACCTTGAAAATACTTCGACATAAGCGGGGTATTCGAGATTACTGTGTTCGAAATATCCGGAGTTTTTTAAATAATTTATATAGGGAACACGGCCGGGACCAGCGGTCGACTTGGACTTAAGCGGGGTATTCGAGATAAACCATATTCGAGATACAGATATTTTACTGTAGTTGAATTTATCGATTTATTTTTAAATTTTCATGATATATTGAAATGCGTTTTGTGTTCAAAGACAGTGCTGTTTAAACATAGTTTTACAAACTTGAAAGGTTTGGGCATTTTTATCATACAATTAGTAACTTGAAAAGATTGAGAGTAGAAAAAAGGAAAGTAGAGGATGAGAGTATACAGTTCAGAACAGGTCATGCATCAAAGGTTAAGCAAGTCACAGTGAAGGCAGCAGAAATAAAATGTATATATAGCATAAAAATATTTAAATCACATTCATGTATACATGTTTTAAGGATTTTTAATATAAAACCCTGGGAGAAAATTCATGTAATGAGTATTTTGCAAATAAATATTGTTTAAATTGAACCTGATCAAAGTATGGACATTACAAAATGTGTACATACATGAAGCTGCACTCGCTCAAACGGTAGCACCGTCAACATATTAGTCAATGACGCGGTAATGCCTGTGCGACATTGTATCACAGTAATTCTGAAGAAACGATGTCACGTCAACAATCAAAGGCATCTATGGCGGGAATGTTGGAAAGATTGGGAGTCCAAGCGATGCTATTATCATGAAATGGGTATGGATATGTTTTTCCACGAATCATTCGTTTTCTAATGGAGGCCTCTATATCACCATCACACTGACTGATAAATATAACGCATCGGTACCCTCGCATAAATCAACCAAGGTTTGCCTATTTTTATTAGAAAACGGAATACCTATTGATTTCAAAATATTCCCAAAATCGATGCACTGTAAACTGTAGCCTAGGTCATGTAAACTGTAATAATCTACAGAACAGAGTTCGCCGCCATCACGTCCCAAGGGACCCTACTAAACGCGCCTCTAATTTGAAGAGTACCGTAATGGAAATAGAAAGTTGTGCGCTACAAAGAGCGACAACTCGAATAGTTCTATGTTACTTCCGATTTCGAAAGCAGCATTTCGAAAGCACGTTTTCAATTTTCCCTCCGACGTTTTGTAACCAACACGACAAGAGCGACAATAAAAATATTCTGAAAACTCAACACCCACGTGGCACAAAATTAAAAAACAATAGAAACTACCCACTACCCATAATAAATATTTTTTTAACAGTCCAACCACGGACCAAATAAAATATATAAAAATACGACCACCCACACAAAAAAATATCGTTTGCCGCCCGTCCCCCCCATTTGATCATTTCTGGAACAGCCCTTAGATAAAGATTAATTTATAAGATTTCAGTAAAACTTACTTTGATTTAGGAACGTTTGACTTGTAAAAGTACTTTGTTAATTTTAATACATGATATTATAATTTTGAAAGGTGTTTTTATGTAAACCTATTTCTGTGTATTGTTGATCTTTTTATTGTTTATGCTGTTTTACTTAAAATCACTCATTTTGCAGAAGTTTTCAAAATGTGGACATAGTCACGAATTTGAATCATCCAAAAACTCAGGATGTGACCAAAGACTCAATATTAAGCACAAAGATTTTGTGACCTGTGTTGTGACATATTGTTGTGTGTGTTTCCCATGGTCTTGGTGCCGTTTCTTTCATTCTCTATTATTGTACAGGTCCAGTGATCCTGGAGAGCGTGCTCCTGGCTGTGTTCCGATGTCTGTACCGAGAGTGTGGGAGTTACTCCAAGACAAAACTAGAAAAGAAAGACGGAACGGTATCTGTAAAGACCGGGAAGATGGAAGAAGAAAGAGAAGAGCGTACCCACAGTGAGATCATCAAGACGTGTAATCTGCTGTTCGGGGCCTTTGAACCGTACTTTATCTGGGACTATGTAGCCCGTATGTTTGAGGCATCTTGTCAGAAATGTGTGAGCTCGAAGAAAATCCACCGGACCAATTCTGTACAGGAGACAGACATTCCGTCCCTCCCAGAACTCTGTACCCTGGTGGCGTATCTACTGGATGTTATCTCATTGGTTAGTTTAACACTGCTATTTCATTGGTTAGTCAAACAATGTTATTTTGTTGGTATGGCAAACACTGCTATCTCATTGGTTAGTCAAACACTGTTATCTCATTGGTTAGTTTAAAAGTGTTATCTCATTGGTTAGTTTAACACTGCTATCCCATTTTTTAGTTTAACACTGTTATTTCATTGGTTAGTTTAACACTGTTATTTCATTGGTTAGTCAAACATCATTATTTCAGTGGTAAGTCAAAGAATATTATTTCATTGGTTATAGTCAAACAATGTTATTTCATTGGTAAGTCAAACAATGTTATTTCATTGGTTAGTCAAACCATGTTATCTCATTGGTTAGTCAAACACCATTTTTTCAGTGGTGAGTCAAACAATGTTATTTCATTGGTTATAGTCAAAAAATGTTATTTCAGTAGTAAGTCAAACGATGTTATTTCATTGGTTATAGTCAAACAATGTTATTTCATTGGTGAGTCAAACAATGTTATATCATTGGCTAGTCAAACACTGTTACTTCATTGATTACTCAAACACTGCTATTTCATTGGTTAGTCAAACACTGTTATTTCATTGGTTAGTTAAACACTGTCATTTCATTGGTTAGTCAAACAACATTTTTTCAGTGGTAAGACTTACCATGTTATTTCAGTGGTTATAATCAAACAATGTTATTTCATTGGTTAGGCAAACACTGCTATATCATTGGCTAGTCAAACACTGCTATCTCATTGGCTAGTCAAACACTATTACTTCATTGGTCAGTTAAACATGGTTATCTCACATTCTTCTCATCTCCAAACAAAACCAAAACCTAGTCATTAGCAAAGTGATTATCAGCCCTGCTTTTCCTTAGTTAAGATTTAACAATTTGTCTAAATCCAAATTTGCTTTTAATTATCTTAACTGTATGTCATTGAGAATTTCCTATTTTAAACTATTGATCAAGAAAACGTTCCCAATTCTGAATAAAAAAAAAATTCTGACTGGCATAAAATTTGAGGAAATTTAGAAATAAAGATACTTGGTAATTTTGATTTTTATGAATTGGGGGAGTTAGTTAATGTCTATATACAGTAAGAATATAAAAGTACTAAATTTTGGTGATAATTGTATAGAAGATTTAGGACCCATAACAAATACGGGCCAAAATTAGCACACACACACACCCATAAAAACACCACATACAGATATATAGATGTAGGATTTCATTGTTCATAAAAAGTCATTTTATTATGATAGGAGACCTTCCTGGAGACTCAGACAGACCACCTGCCAGACTTGTTATTCAGAATCACAAACACCATGACAACCTACTGCCAGGATGTCAGCGAGGGGGATATGAAATGTACAATACAGCTGTGCTCCAAACTCCTCTCTAAAGTGCAGCCCCCTATGAACGCTATAGACAATCATCTGGATGACTCTGAGGTAAACTGTCCGGGAAAAGAATGGACTTATTCTTAGATTATGTTGTACACAATTAGAATTTATTATCAGTGTTGTGATAATTGAAAAAAAATATATTCAAGATAAGATGAGTAAGTCAGATATGTAAATGAAAGGTAAAAATATAAATCTGAAGTCACTGCATTTCTATCCACTTGAAGATCGTACCTGAGTTCCCCGATGAGGTGAATTTACAGGACATCCAACAGCTTAAGGGGTCAGTTCAGAAAATGGAGGAAATCTCTGAGGAAGGGATGACTGATGGCATTAAAACTGAACACAACCAGCAGACGGACAGACCGTCTGCTCCAGCAATGCAGAGAGAGAACACGATTCTGGACGGGGACCAGCCAACAGGGAGTCACCAGAGCCTGGTGTCCAGTGATCGGTCAGTGAAGCGCCAGCGATCTCGCTATCCACTCAACATGATGCAGGCCTGCGTGGAGTGCTATCAGAACTTTTTTCACATCTACACCACAAAGAAGGTTCTACAAAGTGAGGATATTGCTCCGCAGTGTCTGGAGGGACTAGTTCTTCCCCAGGAGGCTGTCAGGAATGGGGAGACAGATTCTGTGTTAGATACTGCCTCAGACTATAGCTATGAGGATAATTTTCCTTCAGGTGTTAACCAATCAGATCATCAGAAACTAGTTACAGCAGATGTCCTGAGAGAGGAAATAGTGGATACATTTAAGCATGCCTGTAAACTTTTGTCGGAGTTTTCCAACTTTCCAATTTATTGTACAGATTTCCAGAAGGCGCTGAAAAGATCTCAAAGTAATGGTTTTTACCTGTTTTTATACACCTTTCATCGACAGGTCGTATTATGGTGTGATGATTGCTGTCTGTCTGTCTCTGTCAGTCAGCTTGTTGTGGGTCAGATAAAAACAATACTTATAAGACTAAGGTAATCAGACTTGGTACTTCTGTTCCGAATGATTAGAGGTAAAAGCCTTAATTGTTTTTATATGGTCAAACTTACATGATTGTATGGCGAGGATCATCAATCTTGGTACACATATTCCCAGTTATTAGAGGAAGAAGCTTATCGTGGCTCCGGGGGTAGGGTGGGGCCACAATATTGGAAAAAAGTTTTGTATGGAATCCGAGAAGGATCAAAGTTTGGGGCTGTAATGCTATACATTGAAATATATAGGTAGTCGATGCATATCATATCTTTTAACATCAAACGTTTTTTATTCATGGTCAGAGATCAAGGTCAGTCTTACAATGGTAATTTTATAGGCACAAAGCATGATAGAAACAGTACTAATAAGGCTAGGATAATCAAATTTGATACACATATTCAACCATCATAGCTGTGTTGAATTATGGTATGGTGCAGTTTTTTGTCTGTTCATCCATCAGTATTTTGTGGAAAGGATGAAGAGACAAATAATGAGACTAGCCTGAGGTTAATTGAACCTGGTATACATGTTCTCTAGTGTGAGATGAAGATGTGTTCTATTTCTTAAGGTCAAGGCCATGCTTTCGTGGGTAATATTAAAGGGAAAACAGCACCTATAGAGCTGGGATCGTCAAACTTGGTGTACATGTTCCCCGCAGTGTTGGTGCTTATGCTGTACTTTATTAAAGTGAATTTTGTCTGCAGTTTGATGTTTAACAAAGTCATCATAGAACTAATATTTATTAACACTCTCCAATTCCAAAGAAAGAGTTAAAAAGAAAACTGCCAAAGCCATTCTTAACCACTGAATGTTGTATATGGGTGTTGTCGTTTCTTTGATTGCATCACTGATTATATTGGACGGGCGTGGTCTACAACACGAGCGTTGCTGTTGTTGAGTCATGACCAGCTTACCGTATACCATGTATTTTCTTCGGCTGGAAATTTGAGTGACCCCTTAATCCCCGAATTGAAAGCTTTTAAATTTTTGGCTTTTTCATATTTTGCAGTTTTGTTTCAACACAAAAAATGTTAAGGGTGTAAAAGCTGCTCATGTATCCTGAAAGTATTTTTTTAGACATTTCATTTGCAACCATGGATTATAACATATTAGTTTTATTAGCAGATTATCCTTAAATCATTTATTTGTCATTGCAACTAGCTGATAATTAGTCAGTTTCTGAAATCCCTACTTCAACCCAACATCAGAATGGACAAGTTGCAATATCTCTTATTACAAGAACTCGTTGACTATTTCAGGAATCAGGAAAATTCTGCAAAAATTGGATAATGGTAGAAAATACTCGATAGATGGTATAATATAGTGTGAATGGCATTCGAGCATCAATATTTCATTTTTCTGTGCAATATCAAATGATTGTATTGTATTGTTTGAGTGTTAACCATGAAACGTTTTACACTCTCAATCTATTTGATTAAAACCCTGTGACTTTTTACCTTATTAATTTGTATGATTAAAGGACAATTTCTAGGAATATAGGGGAGTCAAGGTCACAAGAGAATATCCATCTTTTTTTAGGAAATGAATTTTAAAAGATATTTCAAGCAGTTTGAAATTTTTTCAATAAGATTTGACTTAAAGATGTTACATCCCCCCCCCCAAAAAAAAGAATGAATTGATGAAAAACCAGTGTGACCTTGACCATAAAATCTAAACCCAGAAATCATTCAAATTATTGCCTCTTCTGTCTTATGAATGAAGTTTTTTATTCTTCCATTTATAACTTTATCTATTATCCACTTGTATATTTCTCTTTTCATTCATTTCATATATTTACAACTCGGCTTCTCAGCATGAGAATTTTTGTGGTGTCTAGAGAAAAAACAAACTTTCTTGTCTCCATCTCGGGCACTATTTACCAGATAGTATTTTCAAATGCAAAGATATAATCATAGATATGATCATGATCTGTATGTAATCGGAAACTTAAGCCATAATTTGCGGCAAAATCCCAATCCCCCAGATCTTAGGATAAACACTGCTTATCTTCATGATTCCAATATATTTTACTAATAAATACAAATCAAAGCCTATATAGAGTATTTTCATGAAAAAGGTTTGTCTTATATATGTAGTGAAAATAACAATCATGAATAATTATATTATACAGTTTACAGTTGAAGTACATTTTCTTGATGCAGCGATATCTTTTTACATCATTAAGAATGAAAATAAAAATGTCCATGTTTCCTTGGTAACCAGCTGAGGGGGAGGACCTGCCGCCATGGATACAAGACCTGATTGCTTGCAACATCACAGTTGAGAACTTTGAGATTCAGAGCACGACCATTGGTATTATCCTGGAGCTGATTCAGCTGACACGCTCTGTCGGTACGGACGACCCAGATTACTCAACCATGGATCAGTCACCAAGAGGAGGCACCGTGTCAGTGATGATTCTTCCAGCTCTGCTTCCAAAACACCTCAAGTACCTCAACAACAGCACGGTCTTCTACAAGGTTACTTAATATCAATGTATTAACTTAACATCATCATATTAAACATAACATTAACATATTAACAACAGCACGATCTTCTACAAGGTTACTTAATATCACTGTATTAACTTAACATCATTGTATTAAACACAACATTAACATATTAACAACAGCACGATCTTCTACAAGGTTACTTAATATCACTGTATTAACTGTAAACATATTAAACACAACATTAACAACAGCACAATCTTCTACAAGGTTTCTTAATATCAATTTATTAACTTACATCATTGTATTAACCATAATGTTATCATATTCACTTAAATTAATATCATACATTGTATTATTATTAACATTACCGCATTAACCACAACACAGCATTTTTACAAGGTATCTTATTAATAACATCATTGTATGACAGCTTCTCTCGATGATTAATTAAGCATTAATGAGACGTTTGTTACAGGTGATAGCGGACATTCTGTGGGAATTTTTGGATAGCTCTTCTCCTCGGTATCACCAGCAGGCAGTCAGGATGTTTCATCTCCTCCATCAAGTCGCCCCGTCAGCCTGGGTGTGTGAAGACGTGATTGGTCGAAATCTGGTCACCGATAACCAGGTACATAGAGACTGAAGTTGTGGTTTTTAAAAAGATCATGAATAAGATTTACAAGCTATGATATGGTAGTTAAGAATTGCTTTAGCTGGTAGGATGAATTACTGCAGGTGCAGGACTTAGTACATGTATTGAAGTTTCATGGCTTCAAAGGCAAAACGCATTGATGTGGGAAATAAATTTTGTTGAGAAGAAAATAGTTTTCCCATAAATTTGCGAAGTTATCTCACAACCAAAGTAATTTTGTGAGTGTTTTTTATATAGCTTATGCTGAACAATTAAATGTTAACATTTTTTTTTGTCTCCCTGATAAATCTGACAAAAGAAGATAGGCTTGTAATATGCTGCTGATTTGTAGTATTTTATTGTTGTATTAGATGTTTAAGAAAGCGATTTGATATGAGATGGGTTTCGCAGGTGAAGAAGATTGAGGGCTTTAAGAGGTTTGCTGTGTTGTGGCATTTGACGCGGGACGTCAGAGACACTTCCTCTCCGTCTGGCTCCACCAGGAAGTTCGACAGGTAAATGAATGGAGTAGTGAAACTTAATGGAGCTACAAGATTCTGAAAGTGTATTAATACTTTCATTTAGTCTTGGAACAAAATTAGAAACTCTTTAATAGGAGAGAAAAGTTGTAAAGAGACTACCAATTTTCAAATTTAAAATTTTTTGCTGTTTTTAAAGTTTTCGCGTATGAGTCATTGAGTGATATTCTGGATGGTCATTGTTAACTATGCTGATTTACATTATATGTGGACATGTCCTATTTAATCAATACTGATTTATATTATGTGTGGACAGATTCTATTTAATCGATACTGATTTACATTATGTGTGGACAGATTTTATTTAATCGATACTGATTTACATTACGTGTGGACAGATTCTATTTAATCGATACTGATTTACATTATGTGTGGACAGATTCTATTTAATCGATACTGATTTACATTACGTGTGGACAGATTCTATTTAATCGATACTGATTTACATTATGTGTGGACAGATTTTATTTAATCGATACTGATTTACATTATGTGTGGACAGATTTTATTTAATCGATACTGATTTACATTATGTGTGGACAGATTCTATTAATCGATACTGATTTATATTATGTGTGGACAGATTCTATTTAATCGATACTGATTTACATTACGTGTGGACAGATTCTATTAATCGATACTGATTTATATTATGTGTGGACAGATTCTATTTAATCGATACTGATTTATATTATGTGTGGACAGATTCTATTTAATCGATACTGATTTACATTATGTGTGGACAGATTCTATTTAATCCATACTGATTTACATTACGTGTGGACAGATTCTATTTAATCCATACTGATTTACATTACGTGTGGACAGATTCTATTTAATCCATACTGATTTATATTCGTGTGAACAGATCCTATTTGATATTCTGATTAACATTGGACAGGTCGATGTTTGTGGTCCTGGACAGTTTGTGTGAAGAAGACAGTACGGTGAAGGCTGTGGCCACCAATTGGCTGACCCATCTCCTACAGCGAGGGGATATAGGGCGGGTACTAGATCCCATACTGCATATGTTGCTTCACCCCGATACTGCAAGGTAAATCTAGAATTCTACCTGTTTCTCATACTACACCCCGATACCGCAAGGTAAATCTAGAATTCTACCTGTCATACTTCACCCCGATACTGCCAGGTAAATCTAGAATTCTACCTGTTTGTCATACTGCACCCCCATACTGCCAGGTAAATCTAGAATTCTACCTGTTTGTCATACTACACCCCGATACTGCAAGGTAAATCTAGAATTCTACCTGTCGTACTTTACCCCAATTCTGCCAGGTAAATCTAGAATTCTACCTGTTTGTCATACTACACCCCCATACTGCCAGGTAAATCTAAAATTCTACCTGTTTGTCATACTACACCCCCATACTGCCAGGTAAATCTAGAATTCTACCTGTTTGTCATACTACACCCCATACTGCCAGGTAAATCTAGAATTCTACCTGTTTGTCATACTACACCCCCATACTGCCAGGTAAATCTAGAATTCTACCTGTTTGTCATACTACACCCCCATACTGCCAGGTAAATCTAGAATTCTACCTGTTTCTCATACTACATCCTGATACTGTAAGGTAAATCTAGAATTCTACCTGTCATACTACACCCCATACTGCCAGGTAAATCTAGAATTCTACCTGGTCAGACTAGTCTCTAGAGTTATTTCTCGTATGATTACAAGGGGGGGGGGGGGGGGGTTCTTGATTTAGTGAAATCACCATCTTAGTATCATTAGACTAGTACTATCAACTTTTGAAAAGCTTTATAGATTAATGATGAATAAATATATTTGTTACTGATATAGAGAGTTATTAATAAGAATCTGCAGTCTTCAGTACATGGAAGTCATTTGTCCTGTCAACATTTGCATTAAAATGAATGTTTGAAATAAGGATATGGTTGCACTTGTAACAAGCAAATGGTTGTGAAAGGAGTGAAATGCACTGTGATTGGTTTATTTTTGTTTCAGGGTGTCAGTTCAACATGTAAACATACATACCCCTCGTAAAGTTAATCTGTCGGAGTCATCGGAGGAGGGTTCAGAAGCTCGGATCTATGCAATCAGCAGTGAAGGAGGGAACATCATCTACCATGTGTCGAACGACGGCCGCAAAATAACGGGAAGAAATGCTGAGAATCTCAAACAAATTGCCCTAGTGATGGGAGAACATGGCACCACCTCACTCACACCACACGACCAGGAACTGCATTTTGAGCGAGTCCGACCAGACGATTTAAATCTTCGCATTAATCCATGGGGATCGGAAAACTCGCTGGATAAATTTGATGGACTGGGATTTGATCTCCCAACACCAACACAACAAACCAGTCTCACAAATGTCCGAAGGTTAGATAAGGAGACTTGTGTGAAGGAGGGCATTTACTTTGGTACTGAAGGAGAGGAGACGAAAGTAAACGAGAAGGGAGATAATTCAACCTCTCAGGAGATTGCTGAATGGATTGTGGACTGGATCGTGGACCAGGTGATGGAACAAACTACTGCAGAAAAGAACAAACAAAAACCGCTGGAAAGAACGGACAGCGTGACGAGCAGTGAGGTGCAGGATCATGATATCCTGAACAGCATAGAGAGGAAGGGTCTGGAAATGGACTCACCCACAGGAAGTGAACTGGACCTGTCTAAAGCAAATCCAAGGGAAGACAGTGTTAACACGGACATACACACATTACACATGCACATGCTTCTTTACACACAGAAATACGACAGCAAAAGGACGTTATATGCCCTGGAAATGCTCAAATCTATTCTGGTCACTTGTCCTCGGCTGGTTGTCACGACGATGGTTACTACCAGTATTAGCTCAGTCCGAACGAGGCAGCTAGCAAAACTACAGACTCTGCTGGCCAGACACAGGAAGTCAATATTCGGGAAAAATTTCTTTGGTGAACTTCCTGCAGAAGTGTTGTCTAGTTATAGGAGTAATATGTTCATAGAAATAATGATCTCAATATGTCTGTATTTTATTCGTAGTTACTTTCCAAATTTATTGATGAGTAAATTATCGACGGAGGAGTTGAACTGTAATAAGGAGGTTCACATCCTGGCTACGGAGGTTCTGACTCATTTGCTGTCGGAGCTAATCGCCATCATGAAGGAGAGCGGCAGAAGTCTGATGTCGTATATCAAGGACCTGCTGAGTCGCTGCAAACTTCAGAAAGCGGTCCTATATTGTTGTTTGTCGTCAGTCTATAATTCCCGAAAGAAAGACTCTCGTGAGAATTCTTCCAACATCACAGAAGCCATTATTCATTTTAATGAGGAGAAGCTTGACCCGTCTTCCAATGAAACATTCCAAGTAAAGCTGCTTAATTTACTGCTGGTCATGATCATGTTGGAGCACAACGTTCAGAAAATTCAAAATGAAAGCGAGACTACTGCCCCACAGGCCCAGGAATGGGAAAAACAGAAAGTGAATTTCCACCAATCGCTGATGAATGTTAAATTCACTTTGGGCCAGCCTGTAGTTCAGCAGCAAATGTTTATTTCTTGTGTTCTTAGTGCCTTAAAACAGCAACACATGCTTCACATGCACAGACATTGGGTTGCTATGGTAACTTCTAGTCTGCCATATATGGGAAAGTCATTGACTAGCATTGTTTTAAATGTGACATCACAGCTATGTAGGAATTTGGAAATTCTAGCAGTGTCATACAGACCCAAGGATCAAAACCTACAGGAAAGGTGAGTACATTTGCCCCCCCCCCCCCCCCCCCCCCCCCCCCAAATCTTTTTTATTTCAAATAAAATTTTATTTTTTTCCTCCAATTTTGCACCATTATGTCTAATTCAATTTCAGAATTAACACATATTTTCATCTACTGTAGTTTTTTTGGTTAAAAAATTAACATTTTGTATTCTTGTTTTTTATTTCAAAGACATAAAGTGACTTCATGAACAAGATTGATATTTCTATCAATAAAAAATCCTTTAAAAGATATTGTTTGTAGTAGCAATAAGAATATCATTCATCAAGCAAGGTCTTTATTTGTAGAAAGGATATTGTTACAATGACGTGTACTTTATCATCGGAATTATAAAAGATTTATGATGGAATGCCTTAGTATTTTGAGCACTTTTCTAAAAATAGCATATTGTCATATTAATATAAGAAGCCTGTGCATGCACCGATTGTTAAGCCGTTCTTGGCACACTGATTTTGACTGCGGATAACTCCGTTTACCTGATCAGGATATAGGGCTCACGGCGGGTGTGACCGGTCAACAGGGGATGCTTACTCCTCCTAGGCACCTGATCCCACCTCTGGTGTGTCCAGGGGTCCGTGTTTGCCCAACTATCTATTTTGTATTGCTTATAGGAGTTATGAGATTGATCACTGTTCGTTATCTTCACCTTGCATTCAACAAAATAAAATTTCTCCGTATTATGTGTAAAGATCCTTATCAAAGTCATTTGCACCAAGTCAAGGTCATTGAGGGACAAACTATGAAATTTTTGAATTTCTAAATTGACCACCCTACAATGAAGACCATTCTGACTGGTCAGTTGTTTAGTCATCTTATTCAAAGCAACTCTGTAATTCGATAGTACTATTAATGTCATCAGGGACAATATGTCACCCCTGCCTTTTGTTTGTAGTGGTAACCAGAGTTCTCTCCCTGTGGACCACATTGTCAGTATCCTGGAGGGGCTGACCACACTGTGTCACTACTGTCTCCTGGACAATGTGGCTCCCGTCTCCGTGGGACTCCAGACCCCCAATACAACTGCAGTCACCATGGAAACCAGCAGTGCAGGACAGATTCTTAACAATTTAATAAATGTCTTCAACCCCTCCACCAACAGCAGGGTAAGATAGGGCAAGACTTCTGTATATTAAACTTATAACAGTGGGGTAAGATAGGGCAAGACTTACAACAGTGGGGTAAGATAGGGCAAGGCTTACAACAGTGGGGTAAGATAGGGCAAGGCTTACAACAGTGGGGTAAGATAGGACAAGGCTTACAACAGTGAAGTAAGATAGAATAAGGCTTACAACAGTGGGGTAAGATAGGACACAGCTTAGAACAGTGGGATAAGATATGGCAAGGCTTACAACAGTGGGGTAAGATAGAGTAAGGCTTACAATAGTGGTGTAAGATAGGGCAAGGCTTACAACAGTGGGGTAAGATAGGACAAGGCTTACAACAGTGGGGTAAGATAGGGTAAGGCTTCTGTATACTAGACTTACAACAGTGGGGTAAGATAGGGCAAGGCTTACAACAGTGGGGTAAGATAGAGCAAGGCTTACAACAGTGGGGTAAGATAGAGCAAGACTTACAACAGTGGGGTAAGATAGGGTAAGGCTTCTGTATACTAGACTTACAACAGTGGGGTAAGATAGGGCAAGGCTTACAACAGTGGGGTAAGATAGGGCAAGGCTTACAACAGTGGGGTAAGATAGAGTAAGGCTTACAACAGTGGGGTAAGATAGAGCAATACTTACAATAGTGGGGTAAGATAAGGCAAGGATTCTGTATAAATTTACAACAGTGGGGTAAGATAGGGCAAGGATTCTGTTTAGATTTACTGGCAGTTAGGTATTGCAGACCTGTGACAAAGAATATCAAGTTAGATTCTTTTGTGAGGTTTATCGATCATTGCTGCATACTGAAAAATAATTTAATTTAAAAGTAACATTTGAGGCGCTTTATTTCATTCTTTTTAAAGGGAATATGGTAAAGGGGGATAAATTCATTAGAGTGTTGTATTTCTGTAATGATGACTATTATATTTCTGTAATGATGACTATTATATTTTTATAATTATGGTGATTATTATATTTTTATAATTATGATGACTATTATATTTTTATAATTATGGTGATTATTATATTTCTGCAGGAGGTCAGTCCAACTCGTGAGTTAACCCCAGCCCCGGTGATGGAGGCACGTCGCGGTCTATTGAGCATCATGCCCCGGATCATTGCCTGTATGGCCTCTCTATGGAGAGCTGTGAATGTTGATGAGGACTCTGGTAAAGTACAGGAGAGCCACACTTGGATCATGGGGCGACCAAAGGTCAGGGCCCACTCTCACTTAATGTAACTCTTAAACCCCCCCCCTTCTTTCTCTATAGTAGAGAAGGCCAAATGATGACAACATCCTTGCGCACAAAGAATTGAGTTGCCTTGGTGACAGGTGTCTGTTGGTGGTGACTCAGTGTGGCGAGAACCTTGGGAGACCAGACATTGTCGTGTGGATGATGTCTGGATGTCTGATCAGCCTGTCCTACTTTCCTGCATTAGAGCATTATATTTCCTTTATATTGTACAAGAGTGCTACATTATAAAGTTTTAATGTGTAGTAAGCTTGGCCTGTAAGTGATTTAATGCTCTGTTAAGATTGACCTCATTTTTTATTACATTTGAAGGAATTTTGTGGTTGGTGTTCGTAAGTTAATGATACCGGGTAATTCTGTTTGAGTTAATGATTCCGGGTAATTCTGTTTGAGTTAATGATTCCGGGTAATTCTGTTTAAGTTAATGATTCCGGGTAATTCTGTTTGAGTTAATGATTCCGAGTAATTCTGTTTGAGTTCATGATACCGGGTAATTCTGTTTAAGTTAATGATGCCAGGTAATTATGTTTAAGTTAATGATTCCGGGTAATTCTGTTTGAGTTAATGATTCCGAGTAATTCTGTTTAAGTTAATGATGCCGGGTAATTCTGTTTAAGTTAATGATGCCAGGTAATTCTGTTTAAGTTAATGATTCCGGGTAATTCTGTTTAAGTTAATGATGCCAGGTAACTCTGTTTGAGTGACCTTGACCTTTGTGTCTGTGATGTTACAGGTGATTCGTCAGTGTGTGTTGAGTTTTCTGAGTCCTTTGTCCCTCCCTCACGGAATTCACCTTCTGGGGGCAGTGGGTGTGGCCTGGAATGACCGCCGCAAGAAAGTTTCACCTTCCAATAGAAAGGTAGGCCTTAGAATGTGTTTAACAAGGAAAAGATACCTTGTAATAGGTGATGAATTACTGGGAGTAACATTGAAAATTTTCACCCCAAGAAAACCATTGTCAACCAAAGCGTTGACTATAGTTTTTCGAGGGGTGAAAATTTACAGTGTTACCCTCAACTACATGCAATATTTGATTTATTATACTGAACGTTATGTAAACAATAAAGCAGAAAGACTTACGCCTGTTGACATTTGATCAATCACTGTCATGCGATGTTGTGTATCAATACATGGAGTCATGTTTTTTACAAATGCTCAAACAATGTCATTTAACACTATTAATTTGACGGATGTAATAAGTTTTATAATATCACCCATTGTCAAGTACTGTTACCCGTTGCTAGATACTATCACTCTGGAGCGCGTGCATTCTATTCTCAGATGGAAACATGTTTTTTCAACTGTTTGTTGGCCAATCAGATTCGAGTATTTTACATGAAAGTATAATCAAATCAAATACTGTATACAGGGACATTTTTGCCCGATGTTGTTTTAACCCGTGTTCAATGAAGAATGATTTGGCCTGGTTTTGAATTGGTTCAAATCCAATTTTTTCTACTTACAAGTAATAAATATTTAAAGTTGTTTTGATGAACATTACAATGGAAACTTTAGCTCAGAGTGTACCAAACAGGACATCATTCACAGCAAGATGGCTGTTTAAAAGTTTACTTCTTAATGTGATTTATGAAAATTATAGATGTAACTTTTCTGTAATATTGGTGGATGTTTAAGTGTTTACGGGTTCTTCTTTGAACAGAACATCCCATGTGAGGAGCAGCTATTGTTGGTGGATCTAATTAGTGCTATAAGAGTACTACCGACAGACACTCTCGTACAGACCATAAACAGAGTGTTAAAACAGCCGCCACAGACCGAGATAGGGAAAAGCAAGGTAATGATAGAGTGTACTTAACTTATACTGTAAACAAAGTGTTAGACTGTAATCAAATTGATAAACCAATCTTATACTATATTGTAAGCAAACTGTTAAACCGGTCTTATACTGTAAACATGATATGTAATTATCATGCTAAAATAGTCTTGTAAAGTGTTAAAAACAGCCATTATAAACTGACATAGGGAAATGCAAGGTAAGGATTGAGGTACTCTGTTCATTTATTCTCATAAATAAATATGTATTTCATATAATTAGATATTTATTTAAACTAGTCTCATCAGATAAACAGAGTGTTAATTAGTCTTATACTGTAAACAAAAAGTTAAACCAATCACTGCAAACTGAGAGGACGCCATTTCTTGTACTTAATGGTATGCAATCACAAAATCATCATGATGTAGACAACTTTACCTCCTTTTACAGAAGAGTGTTCCTTTGGAGGTAAACATGCTGCAGTTCTTTTATGCCTATGTGCAGCAGACTCCGGTGGCCCAGTTACTGGATTCCTGGGGGTCTCTGCTGGCTCTGCTTAGGGACGGGATGCAACTTAACCTCTCTCCACCCGGGAAATTCCTTCTTCTGCAGTGAGTGTAACCCTAACCCACCTTTTTAGACACTGAATGCTATTTTTCACTTTAACTTCTTCTTTGTTTTATTATCGATGTACAAAACCAGTCATTGTATGATTGATCAGGATCGTCTGTGAGTTTGTTCAGAAGATTCCACAGATAGAGGAGAAAAAGAACCAAAAGGAGCTGCAGGAACTGGCGCAGCGGATCCTTGAGATGATCGGACTCATCGCCGGGTCATCCCTGGAGCAGACCACGTGGCTCCGGAGAAACCTGGCTGTCAAACAGACACTGCAGATTGCAGGATCAGAAGTGGATGATGAGTCAGGTAATTTAGAAGTGTTTTGTAATGATTTTGTGCAATTGTTGGTAGTGCATTATTAATTATTAACCATAGAAGACACTGTAAAATATGTATCTAACATGTGCGTGTTTAGCAAAAAAAAGAGAAGATTTTCCACTATTTACTGCTGATTTGAAAAAGCCCTTTATTGCTACACTGTGAAATGTTAGCAAGCATTGATTTAGTGGAAGTTCGCAAAGTTGCTGAAAACAATACAAAGTTGATATAACTGTATAAGATCTAAGTGTCTATAGCTTTAGCAGAAACAATTATTTATCCTTTCAAAAGAAGCTGTTACATGACCCTGATAATTTGTGTATCGTAGAGACAGACCAGGAGATGACTGAGAGAAAAGTGGCGGACCCTAAACAGATCAGTGCCTTTGATTCTAAGTACAGTGTCCAGGCCTTGTCCTTGCTGGCAGAGGTCAGTAGTCCCACCCAATGTCATGTCCTTGACCTGTGTCGTATCCCATATGATTCTACATCATTCTATTTAGAGAATTTTCTATATCCTCCACAAACGATGCATTGGAATCACTCTGTCCGTCCGTCTTGACTGTATATTAAATCTGTCAATTTCACAGGTGACTATTTAAAACAGGTTTGTCTGTATACATATTGAATCTATCAATTTCACAGGTGACTATTTAAAACAGGTTTGACTGTATATTGAGTCTGTCAATTTCACAGGTGACTATTTAAAACAGGTTTGACTTATATTGAAGTTTCAATTTCACAGGTGAATGTTTATACAGGTTTGACCATATATTAAATATGTTGATTTCACTGATTTACAGCTTACAGCTCCCCTGCTGGATGTAATATACAGCAGTGATGAAAAGGACAAGGTGGCACCGTTTCTGTCTACCATATTGTATAATGTATTCCCGTATCTCAGAAATCACAGGTAAGTCCCTATCTACCTGTACAATGTATTCCCCTATCTCAGAAATCACAGGTAATGCCCTATCTACCTGTACAATGTATTCCCATATCTCAGAAATCACAGGTAACCACCTGCCTACCTGTAAAATGTATTCCCATGTCTCAGTACTTTGTGTCTTATTTTATCACACTTTTATGTAGACTTTTTTTGGTTTAGTCTTCACAACGCCCCGAGTTTCTGTGCTTGTTCCCAGATCCTGGCCTCGGTCAGTGGTTATCAGTACACTCGGAAGGCCTGGAAGAAAGAGGCCCTGGAGATCCTGCTGGACCCGAGCTTCTTCCAGATGGAGATTAAGTGCATCGGCTTCTGGCGATCAGTAGTGGACAATCTGATGACCCATGACAAGACCACATTCAAGGACCTGATGAGTGAGTGGTTATTTGAGTCATTTACATAAGGAAGTGGTTATTTGAGTGAGTGGTTATTATACCCCCCGAACGAAGTTCTGGGGGGTATATAGGAATCACTCTGTCTGTCTGTCCGTCTGTCTGTCTGTGCAGATTCGTGTCCGGGCCATAACTTCTTTGTTCTTTGACTTAGGCATACCATATTTGGCACACAGGTAGATCACCATGAGACGATGTGTCAAGTACCTTCTTGACCTCTATATGACCTTGACTCTTGACCTCAAGGTCAAAATTAAAGGTTTTTTACAATGGATTCGTGTCCGGGCCATAACTTCTTTGTTCTTTGACATAGGCATACCATATTTGACACATGAGTGTATCACCATGAGACGATGTGTCATGTACCTTCATGACCTCCATATGACTTGACCCTTGACCTCAAGGTCAAAATTAAAGGTTTTTTACAATGGATTCGTGTCCGGGCCATAACTTCTTTGTTCTTTGACATAGGCATACCATATTTGACACATGAATGTATCACCATGAGACGATGTGTCATGTACCTTCATGACCTCCATATGACCTTGACCTCAAGGTCAAAATTAAAGGTTTTATAATGGGTTCGTGTCCGGGCCATAACTTCTCTGTTCTTTGACATAGGCATACCATATTTGACACATGAGTGTATCACCATGAGACGATGTGTCATGTACCTTCATGACCTCCATATGACCTTGACCTCAAGGTCAAAATTAAAGGTTTTATAATGGATTCATGTCCAGGCCATAACTTCTTTGTTCTTTAACATAGGCATACCATATTTGACACATGAGTGTATCACCATGAGACGATGTGTCATGTACCTTCATGACCTCCATATGACCTTGACCTCATGGTCAAAAGTAAAGGTTTTTACAATGGATTCGTGTCCGGGGCATAACTTCTTTGTTCTTTGACATAGGCATACCATATTTGACACATGAGTGTATCACCATGAGACGATGTGTCAAGTACCTTCATGACCTCTATATGACCTTGATCCTTTACCTCAAGGTCAAAATTAAAGGGGTTTTTTTACAATGGATTCGTGTCCAGGCCATAACTTCTTTGTTCTTTGACATAGGCATACCATATTTGACACATGAGTGTATCACCATGAGACGATGTGTCATGTACATTCATGACCTCTTTATGACCTTGACCTTTGATCTCAAGGTCAAAATTACAGGTTTATGCCATGGATTTGTGTTCGGACTATATCTTCCATTTTCTTCTACAAATGCATACCATATTTTTACACTCAGGAAAGAGGTAATTTATACCTATTAACAACACCCTTTGGGAGATTGGGGTAAGCGGGGGGTTTTCTTTGTGAGCATTGCTCACAATACATCTTGTTTGAGTGAGTGGTTATTTGAGTTGAGTAGTTATTTGAGTTATTTACATGAGCCAGTGGTTATTTGAGTCAGTGGTTATTTGAGTGAGCGGTCATTTGAGTAAGTGGGTGGTCATTTGAGAGAGTGATTATTTTAGTGAGTGGCCATTTGAGTGAGTGGCATTTGAATTGAGACTGTAGTGGTTATTTGAGTTGAATGGTTATCTGAGTGAATGGTAATTTGAATGAGTGGCTATTTGAGTGGAGTGGTTATCTGAGTAAGTGGTTATTTGAGTTGAATGGTTATTTGAGTGAGTTGTTATTTGAATGAGTGGTTATTTGAGGGAGTGGTTATTTGAGTTGAGTGGTTATTTGAGGGAGTGGTTATTTGAGTTGAGTGGTTATTTGAGGGAGTGGTTATTTGAGTTGAGTGGTTATTTGAGTGAGTTGTTATTTGAATGAGTGGTTATCTGAGTAAGTTTTATTTGAGTTGAATGGTTATTTGAGTGAGTGGTTATTTGAGTTGAGTGGTTATCTGAGTGTGGTTATTTGAGTGTGTGGTTATTGGAGATGAGTGTTTATTTGAATGAGTAGTTATTTGAGTTGAGTGGTTATCTGAGTAAGTGGTTATTTGAATTGAGTGGTTATTTGAATGCATGGTTATTTTAGTTGAGTGAGTGGCCATTTGAGTTGAGTTGTTAATTGATTGAGTGGTTATTTTTTAGTTAAGTGGTTATTTGAGTTAAGTGGTTATTTGAGTAAAGTGGTTATTTTTTAGTTGAGTGGTTATTTGAGTGCATGGTTATTTGAATGAGTGGTTATTTGAGTCGAGTGAATATTTGAGCAGTATACATGAGTAGAATGAGTACTGTACATCAATATAACTTACTTCAGTTTATCAAATAAAATCACTAATTACGGAAGATAAATATGAAGATGAAACGAATGATGTAATGAAAAAACATTGAGAAAATAATTCAATAGATAAAATACTTCATAGTTCTTAAAGGACTAGACACTGGTCTGAAAACTTGTAATAATGAAATTGATTAACAAACGTCATCAAAGTACTTAGTTTGGGCAGATTACACAGTCTGCGGTTTAATTTTTAAATTATAAGAAAATTTTGATGGATATAAAATGGACTTTTCATTAGTTTGTAAGTATTCTATTCTATTACTTGGCTTGACAAGCCATGGTAATTAATCCTGAATTGGCTTGAGGTCAGAGTCTGATCAAAAGGAATTATCACTAGTTCAGAACCCACTTCTTCACAGAGAAGCTAGAACCCACTTCTTCACAGAGAAGCTGCTGAAATGTATTTTGTAAAATTCTTGTCTTTTGTCAAAGTTGCATACCTTTCTAAATGAATATGTGAGATCAGTTTTTGTACCTAATGCCAAGTTAATATTTCATAACTAAATAATAATCTTATTCATGTAGCACATACACATTTCACATGTTTGAGAAGGAGGAACATTTTTATTTGTTTTAAAACATCATTATATACAGTACATGAGTTCAGTACAGGTAATTTGTCAAAATCTAGATTGTCAATAAATCATCACTCCACCCCCACCCCATCCCCAAATCTCACTCTTCAATAAGCAATATTTCCCTTTACCTCATTGATTTTATTACATGCATGCTTAACCTTGACACATAATGTTCTGTTTTGTGAATTGACCTTGACATATAATGTTCTGTTTGGTGAATTGACCTTGACACATAATGTTCTGTTTGGTGAATTGACCTTTACATATAATGTTCTGTTTGGTGAATTGACCTTTATATATAATGTTTTGTTTGGTGAATTGACCTTGACACATAATGTTTTGTTTGGTGAATTGACCTTGACACATAATGTTCTGTTTGGTGAATTGACCTGTAGGTTTCCTCGACACATAATGTTCTGGGACTTGTTGTGATCGCAGATACATACTGTGTCAAAAAAGCCACCCAGGTAAAATTGTCTGATAGACAAGTACAGTTCACGACTCCACACTTTATGATTCATAATTCCATACCAATTGTCCTTTAAAGAAATTCACACCTCAGTTTTGTAGTATTTTCATATTTTTGGAAGGGTATTTTCATTTTCTAGGTATTGAAGGGAAGTTATGAAATGAAATGGAAGAACTAGAGGGGATCATAGTAGTACTAACTTGTTATTGAGTTAGTGTGTGTTTACTTCCACAGCTGTGTATCTGAAAATTGTGGTTGCTGAGTTATCAAGAGAAAGTCTAAGGAAATTAGTTGGAACAGAATGGTACAGCTAAGTTAATTTAAGCATGCACATATTTTGTTTTAAAGAATTTTCATAGTTTTGTGGTTGAAAATTGCCATTCTTAAGTAATTTAAGTAAATGCCAAGGAAATTAATTGGTACAGAATAAAACCTTAACACATAATGTTCTGTTTGCTTAATTGACCTTGACACTTAATGTTCTGTTTGATGAGTTGACCTTGATACATATTGCTCTGTTTGGTGAATTGACCTTTACATATAATGTTCTGTTTAGTGAATCGACCTTGACACATAACCTTCTGTTTGATGAATTGACCTTGACACATAATGTTCTGTTTGATGAATTGACCTTTAGCTTTCCTGGACACATTAATGGTCTGAGACTTGTTGTAATCGCAGATACATAGTGCGTCCAAAAAACCACCCAGGCAAAATGATGAAACTGAAATTTAACAGTTTTGTAACTTAAAATTGACATTTTTAGATATGATGGAGATTAGTTGAGACAGGATAGAACAGCTAAGTTGGTTAAAGTGAAAAAACATTCTGTGCCAGAGAAATTCCACAGATTTGTAGCTGAGAATTGCCATTAGCGAGCTACCGAAATTAGTTGGAACACAATGGTGTTACTAAGTTTTGTTGAAGCCTGCACACATTCTGTGCCAAAGAAGCTCCACAGTTTTGTAGCTGAGAATTGCCATTGCTGAGGTATTGAGAGAAATTCTAAGGAAATGAATTAGTTGCGACAGAATTATTGGTACAGCAGAGATATTTAAAGTTTGTATGAATTTTTTGTGTCTAGGAGTTTGTTAAAGATCATACTCATCTTGTGCTTAAAAAACATTGGTAAATCTTGTACAGGTTTTGTGCCAATTAAAAGTTTGTTAAAGCCTGCTCGCATTTAAATAATGAGGAAACTTCATGAACTGGTGTTTTGGAGCTGGGGTTACTCAAACATGACTTTGACATCAGATGGTCATGGTGTGTTTCAAAACCAGGACTCATAGTTTACCAAAAGCATGTGTGACACAATAGCAAATTTCATTTCTGATTGAGAAGTACAAGCTGTTGGGTGAATTGACATTGACACATACTGATCAGTTTGAAGAACTGACCTTAACACATAATATTCTGTTTGCTGAATTGACCTTGACACTTAATGTTCTGTTTGATGAGTTGACCTTGACACATATTGCTCTGTTTGGTGAATTGACCTTTACATATAATGTTCTGTTGGGTGAATTGACCTTGACACATAATCTTCTGTTTGATGAATTGACCTTTAGGTTTCCTGGACACTTTAATGATCTGAGACTTGTTGTAATCGCAGATACATAGTGCGTCCAAAAAACCACCCAGGCAAAATGATGAAGCTGAAATTTAACAGTTTTGTAACTTAAAATTGACATTTTTAGATATGAAGGAGATGAGTTGAGACAGGATGGTACAGCTAAGTTGGTTAAAGTGAACACACATTCTGTGCTAGAAAAATTCCACAGATTTGTAGCTGAGAATTGCCATTACCAAGCTACCGAAATTAGTTGGAACACAATGGTGTAACTAAGTTTTGTTAAAGCCTGCACACAATCTGTGCCAAAGAAACTCCACAGTTTAGTAGCTGAGAATTGCCATTGCTGAGGTATTGAGAAAAATTCTAAGGAAATGAATTAGTTGCGACAGAATTATTGGTACAGCAGAGATATTTAAAGTTCGTATGAATTTTTTGTATCGAAGAGTTTGTTAAAGCTCATACTCATCTTGTGCTTAAAAAACATTGGTAAATCTTGTACAGGTTTTGTGCCAATTAAAAGTTTGTTAAAGCCTGCTCGCATTTAAATAATGAGGAAACTTCATGAACTGGTGTTTTGGAGCTGGGGTTACTCAAACATGACTTTGGCATCAGATGGTCATGGTGTGTTTCAAAACCATGGCTCATAGTTTACCAAAAGCATGTGTGACACAATAGCAAATTTCATTTCTGATTGAGAAGTACAAGCTGTTGGGTGAATAGACATTAACACATACTGATCAGTTTGAAGAACTGACCTTAACACATAATATTCTGTTTGCTGAATTGACCTTGACACTTAATGTTCTGTTTGATGAGTTGACCTTGACACATATTCCTGTTTGGTGAGAATTGACCTTTACACATACTGTTCTGTTTTGTGAATTGACCTTGACACATAATCTTCTGTTTGATGAATTGACCTTGACACATAATCTTCTGTTTGATGAATTGACCTTTAGGTTTCCTGGACACATTAATGATCTGAGACTTGTTGTAATCGCAGATACATAGTGCGTCCAAAAAACCACCCAGGCAAAATGATGAAGCTGAAATTTAACAGTTTTGTAACTTAAAATTGACATTTTTAGATATGAAGGAGATGAGTTGAGACAGGATGGTACAGCTAAGTTGGTTAAAGTGAACACACATTCTGTGCCAGAAAAATTCCACAGATTTGTAGCTGAGAATTGCCATTACCGAGCTACCGAAATTAGTTGAAACACAATGGTGTAACTAAGTTTTGTTAAAGCCTGCACACAATCTGTGCCAAAGAAACTCCACAGTTTAGTAGCTGAGAATTGCCATTGCTAAGGTATTGAGAAAAATTCTAAGGAAATGAATTAGTTGCGACAGAATTATTGGTACAGCAGAGATATTTAAAGTTCGTATGAATTTTTTGTGTCGAAGAGTTTGTTATAGCTCATACTCATCTTGTGCTTAAAAAACATTGGTAAATCTTGTACAGGTTTTGTGCCAATTAAAAGTTTGTTAAAGCCTGCTCGCATTTAAATAATGAGGAAACTTCATGAACTGGTGTTTTGGAGCTGGGGTTACTCAAACACGACTTTGGCATCAGATGGTCATGGTGTGTTTCAAAACCATGGCTCATAGTTTACCAAAAGCATGTGTGACACAATAGCAAATTTCATTTCTGATTGAGAAGTACAAGCTGTTGGGTGAATTGACATTGACACATACTGATCAGTTTGAAGAACTGACCTTAACACATAATATTCTGTTTGCTTAAATGACCTTGACACTTAATGTTCTGTTTGATGAGTTGACCTTGGCACATATTCCTGTGTGGTGAATTGACCTTTACATATAATGTTCTGTTTGGTGAATTGACCTTGACACATAATGTTCTGTTTGGTGAATTGACCTGTAGGTTTCCTCGACACATAATGTTCTGGGACTTGTTGTGATCGCAGATACATACTGTGTCAAAAAAGCCACCCAGGTAAAATTGTCTGATAGACAAGTACAGTTCACGACTCCACACTTTATGATTCATAATTCCATACCAAAAGTCCTTTAAAGAAATTCACACCTCAGTTTTGTAGTATTTTCATATTTTTGGAAGGGTATTTTCATTTTCTAGGTATTGAAGGGAAGTTATGAAATGAAATGGAAGAACTAGAGGGGATCATAGTAGTACTAACTTGTTATTGAGTTAGTGTGTGTTTACTTCCACAGCTGTGTATCTGAAAATTGTGGTTGCTGAGTTATCAAGAGAAAGTCTAAGGAAATTAGTTGGAACAGAATGGTACAGCTAAGTTAATTTAAGCATGCACATATTTTGTTTTAAAGAATCTTCATAGTTTTGTGGTTGAAAATTGCCATTCTTAAGTAATTTAAGTAAATGCCAAGGAAATTAATTGGTACAGAATAAAACCTTAACACATAATGTTCTGTTTGCTTAATTGACCTTGACACTTAATGTTCTGTTTGATGAGTTGACCTTGATACATATTGCTCTGTTTGGTGAATTGACCTTTACATATAATGTTCTGTTTAGTGAATCGACCTTGACACATAACCTTCTGTTTTGATGAATTGACCTTGACACATAATCTTCTGTTTGATGAATTGACCTTTAGGTTTCCTGGACACATTAATGATCTGAGACTTGTTGTAATCGCAGATACATAGTGCGTCCAAAAAACCACCCAGGCAAACTGATGAAGCTGAAATTTAACAGTTTTGTAACTTAAAATTGACATTTTTAGATATTTCAGGAGATGAGTTGAGACAGGATGGTACAGCTAAGTTGGTTAAAGTGAACACACATTCTGTGCCAAAAAATTCCACAGATTTGTAGCTGAGAATTGCCATTGCCGAGCTACCGAAATTAGTTGGAACACAATGGTGTTACTAAGTTTTGTTAAAGCCTGCACACAATCTGTGCCAAAGAAACTCCACAGTTTAGTAGCTGAGAATTGCCATTGCTAAGGTATTGAGAAAAATTCTAAGGAAATGAATTAGTTGCGACAGAATTATTGGTACAGCAGAGATATTTAAAGTTCGTATGAATTTTTTGTGTCGAAGAGTTTGTTAAACATCATACTCATCTTGTGCTTAAAAAACATTGGTAAATCTTGTACAGGTTTTGTGCCAATTAAAAGTTTGTTAAAGCCTGCTCGCATTTAAATAATGAGGAAACTTCATGAACTGGTGTTTTGGAGCTGGGGTTACTCAAACATGACTTTGGCATCAGATGGTCATGGTGTGTTTCAAAACCATGGCTCATAGTTTACCAAAAGCATGTGTGACACAATAGCAAATTTCATTTCTGATTGAGAAGTACAAGCTGTTGGGTGAATTGACATTGACACATACTGATCAGTTTGAAGAACTGACCTTAACACATAATATTCTGTTTGCTGAATTGACCTTGACACTTAATGTTCTGTTTGATGAGTTGACCTTGACACATATTCCTGTTTGGTGAGAATTGACGTTTACATATAATGTTCTGTTTGGTGAATTGACCTTGACACATAATCTTCTGTTTGATGAATTGACCTTGACACATAATCTTCTGTTTGATGAATTGACCTTTAGGTTTCCTGGACACATTAATGATCTGAGACTTGTTGTAATCGCAGATACATAGTGCGTCCAAAAAACCACCCAGGCAAAATGATGAAGCTGAAATTTAACAGTTTTGTAACTTAAAATTGACATTTTTAGATATGAAGGAGATGAGTTGAGACAGGATGGTACAGCTAAGTTGGTTAAAGTGAACACACATTCTGTGCCAGAGAAATTCCACAGATTTGTAGCTGAGAATTGCCATTAGCGACCTACCGAAATTAGTTGGAACACAATGGTGTTACTAAGTTTTGTTAAAGTCTGCACACATTCTGTGCCAAAGAAACTCCACAGTTTTGTAGCTGAGAATTGTCATTGCTGAGGTATTGAGAGAAATTCTAAGGAAATGAATTAGTTGCGACAGAATTAATGGAACAACAGAGATATTTAAAGTTCGTATGAATTTTTTGTGTCTAGGAGTTTGTTAAACATCATACTCATCTTGTGCTTAAAAAACATTGGTAAATCTTGTACAGGTTTTGTGCCAATTAAAAGTTTGTTAAAGCCTGCTCGCATTTAAATAATGAGGAAACTTCATGAACTGGTGTTTTGGAGCTGGGGTTACTCAAACATGACTTTGGCATCAGATGGTCATGGTGTGTTTCAAAACCATGGCTCATAGTTTACCAAAAGCATGTGTGACACAATAGCAAATTTCATTTCTGATTGAGAAGTACAAGCTGTTGGGTGAATTGACATTGACACATACTGATCAGTTTGAAGAACTGACCTTAACACATAATATTCTGTTTGCTGAATTGACCTTGACACTTAATGTTCTGTTTGATGAGTTGACCTTGACACATATTCCTGTTTGGTGAGAATTGACCTTTACACATAATGTTCTGTTTGGTGAATTGACCTTGACACATAATCTTCTGTTTGATGAATTGACCTTGACACATAATCTTCTGTTTGATGAATTGACCTTTAGGTTTCCTGGACACATTAATGATCTGAGACTTGTTGTAATCGCAGATACATAGTGCGTCCAAAAAACCACCCAGGCAAAATGATGAAACTGAAATTTAACAGTTTTGTAACTTAAAATTGACATTTTTAGATATGAAGGAGATGAGTTGAGACAGGATGGTACAGCTAAGTTGGTTAAAGTGAACACACATTCTGTGCCAGAAAAATTCCACAGATTTGTAGCTGAGAATTGCCATTAGCGAGCTACTGAAATTAGTTGGAACACAATGGTGTAACTAAGTTTTGTTAAAGCCTGCACACAATCTGTGCCAAAGAAACTCCACAGTTTAGTAGCTGAGAATTGCCATTGCTAAGGTATTGAGAAAAATTCTAAGGAAATGAATTAGTTGCGACAGAATTATTGGTACAGCAGAGATATTTAAAGTTCGTATGAATTTTTTGTGTCAAAGAGTTTGTTAAACATCATACTCATCTTGTGCTTAAAAAACATTGGTAAATCTTGTACAGGTTTTGTGCCAATTAAAAGTTTGTTAAAGCCTGCTCGCATTTAAATAATGAGGAAACTTCATGAACTGGTGTTTTGGAGCTGGGGTTACTCAAACATGACTTTGGCATCAGATGGTCATGGTGTGTTTCAAAACCATGGCTCATAGTTTACCAAAAGCATGTGTGACACAATAGCAAATTTCATTTCTGATTGAGAAGTACAAGCTGTTGGGTGAATTGACATTGACACATACTGATCAGTTTGAAGAACTGACCTTAACACATAATATTCTGTTTGCTGAATTGACCTTGACACTTAATGTTCTGTTTGATGAGTTGACCTTGACACATATTCCTGTTTGGTGAGAATTGACCTTTACACATAATGTTCTGTTTGGTGAATTGACCTTGACACATAATCTTCTGTTTGATGAATTGACCTTGACACATAATCTTCTGTTTGATGAATTGACCTTTAGGTTTCCTGGACACATTAATGATCTGAGACTTGTTGTAATCGCAGATACATAGTGCGTCCAAAAAACCACCCAGGCAAAATGATGAAGCTGAAATTTAACAGTTTTGTAACTTAAAATTGACATTTTTAGATATGAAGGAGATGAGTTGAGACAGGATGGTACAGCTAAGTTGGTTAAAGTGAACACACATTCTGTGCCAGAAAAATTCCACAGATTTGTAGCTGAGAATTGCCATTAGCGAGCTACCGAAATTAGTTGGAACACAATGGTGTAACTAAGTTTTGTTAAAGCCTGCACACAATCTGTGCCAAAGAAACTCCACAGTTTAGTAGCTGAGAATTGCCATTGCTAAGGTATTGAGAAAAATTCTAAGGAAATGAATTAGTTGCGACAGAATTATTGGTACAGCAGAGATATTTAAAGTTCGTATGAATTTTTTGTGTCGAAGAGTTTGTTAAACATCATACTCATCTTGTGCTTAAAAAACATTGGTAAATCTTGTACAGGTTTTGTGCCAATTAAAAGTTTGTTCAAGCCTGCTCGCATTTAAATAATGAGGAAACTTCATGAACTGGTGTTTTAGAGCTGGGGTTACTCAAACATGACTTTGGCATCAGATGGTCATGGTGTGTTTCAAAACCATGGCTCATAGTTTACCAAAAGCATGTGTGACACAATAGCAAATTTCATTTCTGATTGAGAAGTACAAGCTGTTGGGTGAATTGACATTGACACATACTGATCAGTTTGAAGAACTGACCTTAACACATAATATTCTGTTTGCTGAATTGACCTTGACACTTAATGTTCTGTTTGATGAGTTGACCTTGACACATATTCCTGTTTGGTGAGAATTGACCTTTACACATAATGTTCTGTTTGGTGAATTGACCTTGACACATAATCTTCTGTTTGATGAATTGACCTTGACACATAATCTTCTGTTTGATGAATTGACCTTTAGGTTTCCTGGACACATTAATGATCTGAGACTTGTTGTAATCGCAGATACATAGTGCGTCCAAAAAACCACCCAGGCAAAATGATGAAGCTGAAATTTAACAGTTTTGTAACTTAAAATTGACATTTTTAGATATGAAGGAGATGAGTTGAGACAGGATGGTACAGCTAAGTTGGTTAAAGTGAACACACATTCTGTGCCAGAGAAATTCCACAGATTTGTAGCTGAGAATTGCCATTAGCGACCTACCGAAATTAGTTGGAACACAATGGTGTTACTAAGTTTTGTTAAAGTCTGCACACATTCTGTGCCAAAGAAACTCCACAGTTTTGTAGCTGAGAATTGTCATTGCTGAGGTATTGAGAGAAATTCTAAGGAAATGAATTAGTTGCGACAGAATTAATGGAACAACAGAGATATTTAAAGTTAGTATGAATTTTTTGTGTCTAGGAGTTTGTTAAACATCATACTCATCTTGTGCTTAAAAAACATTGGTAAATCTTGTACAGGTTTTGTGCCAATTAAAAGTTTGTTAAAGCCTGCTCGCATTTAAATAATGAGGAAACTTCATGAACTGGTGTTTTGGAGCTGGGGTTACTCAAACATGACTTTGGCATCAGATGGTCATGGTGTGTTTCAAAACCATGGCTCATAGTTTACCAAAAGCATGTGTGACACAATAGCAAATTTCATTTCTGATTGAGAAGTACAAGCTGTTGGGTGAATTGACATTGACACATACTGATCAGTTTGAAGAACTGACCTTAACACATAATATTCTGTTTGCTGAATTGACCTTGACACTTAATGTTCTGTTTGATGAGTTGACCTTGACACATATTCCTGTTTGGTGAGAATTGACCTTTACACATAATGTTCTGTTTGGTGAATTGACCTTGACACATAATCTTCTGTTTGATGAATTGACCTTGACACATAATCTTCTGTTTGATGAATTGACCTTTAGGTTTCCTGGACACATTAATGATCTGAGACTTGTTGTAATCGCAGATACATAGTGCGTCCAAAAAACCACCCAGGCAAAATGATGAAACTGAAATTTAACAGTTTTGTAACTTAAAATTGACATTTTTAGATATGAAGGAGATGAGTTGAGACAGGATGGTACAGCTAAGTTGGTTAAAGTGAACACACATTCTGTGCCAGAAAAATTCCACAGATTTGTAGCTGAGAATTGCCATTAGCGAGCTACTGAAATTAGTTGGAACACAATGGTGTAACTAAGTTTTGTTAAAGCCTGCACACAATCTGTGCCAAAGAAACTCCACAGTTTAGTAGCTGAGAATTGCCATTGCTAAGGTATTGAGAAAAATTCTAAGGAAATGAATTAGTTGCGACAGAATTATTGGTACAGCAGAGATATTTAAAGTTCGTATGAATTTTTTGTGTCAAAGAGTTTGTTAAACATCATACTCATCTTGTGCTTAAAAAACATTGGTAAATCTTGTACAGGTTTTGTGCCAATTAAAAGTTTGTTAAAGCCTGCTCGCATTTAAATAATGAGGAAACTTCATGAACTGGTGTTTTGGAGCTGGGGTTACTCAAACATGACTTTGGCATCAGATGGTCATGGTGTGTTTCAAAACCATGGCTCATAGTTTACCAAAAGCATGTGTGACACAATAGCAAATTTCATTTCTGATTGAGAAGTACAAGCTGTTGGGTGAATTGACATTGACACATACTGATCAGTTTGAAGAACTGACCTTAACACATAATATTCTGTTTGCTGAATTGACCTTGACACTTAATGTTCTGTTTGATGAGTTGACCTTGACACATATTCCTGTTTGGTGAGAATTGACCTTTACACATAATGTTCTGTTTGGTGAATTGACCTTGACACATAATCTTCTGTTTGATGAATTGACCTTGACACATAATCTTCTGTTTGATGAATTGACCTTTAGGTTTCCTGGACACATTAATGATCTGAGACTTGTTGTAATCGCAGATACATAGTGCGTCCAAAAAACCACCCAGGCAAAATGATGAAGCTGAAATTTAACAGTTTTGTAACTTAAAATTGACATTTTTAGATATGAAGGAGATGAGTTGAGACAGGATGGTACAGCTAAGTTGGTTAAAGTGAACACACATTCTGTGCCAGAAAAATTCCACAGATTTGTAGCTGAGAATTGCCATTAGCGAGCTACCGAAATTAGTTGGAACACAATGGTGTAACTAAGTTTTGTTAAAGCCTGCACACAATCTGTGCCAAAGAAACTCCACAGTTTAGTAGCTGAGAATTGCCATTGCTAAGGTATTGAGAAAAATTCTAAGGAAATGAATTAGTTGCGACAGAATTATTGGTACAGCAGAGATATTTAAAGTTCGTATGAATTTTTTGTGTCAAAGAGTTTGTTAAACATCATACTCATCTTGTGCTTAAAAAACATTGGTAAATCTTGTACAGGTTTTGTGCCAATTAAAAGTTTGTTAAAGCCTGCTCGCATTTAAATAATGAGGAAACTTCATGAACTGGTGTTTTGGAGCTGGGGTTACTCAAACATGACTTTGGCATCAGATGGTCATGGTGTGTTTCAAAACCATGGCTCATAGTTTACCAAAAGCATGTGTGACACAATAGCAAATTTCATTTCTGATTGAGAAGTACAAGCTGTTGGGTGAATTGACATTGACACATACTGATCAGTTTGAAGAACTGACCTTAACACATAATATTCTGTTTGCTGAATTGACCTTGACACTTAATGTTCTGTTTGATGAGTTGACCTTGACACATATTCCTGTTTGGTGAGAATTGACCTTTACACATAATGTTCTGTTTGGTGAATTGACCTTGACACATAATCTTCTGTTTGATGAATTGACCTTGACACATAATCTTCTGTTTGATGAATTGACCTTTAGGTTTCCTGGACACATTAATGATCTGAGACTTGTTGTAATCGCAGATACATAGTGCGTCCAAAAAACCACCCATGCAAAATGATGAAGCTGAAATTTAACAGTTTTGTAACTTAAAATTGACATTTTTAGATATGAAGGAGATGAGTTGAGACAGGATGGTACAGCTAAGTTGGTTAAAGTGAACACACATTCTGTGCCAGAGAAATTCCACAGATTTGTAGCTGAGAATTGCCATTAGCGACCTACCGAAATTAGTTGGAACACAATGGTGTTACTAAGTTTTGTTAAAGTCTGCACACATTCTGTGCCAAAGAAACTCCACAGTTTTGTAGCTGAGAATTGTCATTGCTGAGGTATTGAGAGAAATTCTAAGGAAATGAATTAGTTGCGACAGAATTAATGGAACAACAGAGATATTTAAAGTTCGTATGAATTTTTTGTGTCTAGGAGTTTGTTAAACATCATACTCATCTTGTGCTTAAAAAACATTGGTAAATCTTGTACAGGTTTTGTGCCAATTAAAAGTTTGTTAAAGCCTGCTCGCATTTAAATAATGAGGAAACTTCATGAACTGGTGTTTTGGAGCTGGGGTTACTCAAACATGACTTTGGCATCAGATGGTCATGGTGTGTTTCAAAACCATGGCTCATAGTTTACCAAAAGCATGTGTGACACAATAGCAAATTTCATTTCTGATTGAGAAGTACAAGCTGTTGGGTGAATTGACATTGACACATACTGATCAGTTTGAAGAACTGACCTTAACACATAATATTCTGTTTGCTGAATTGACCTTGACACTTAATGTTCTGTTTGATGAGTTGACCTTGACACATATTCCTGTTTGGTGAGAATTGACCTTTACACATAATGTTCTGTTTGGTGAATTGACCTTGACACATAATCTTCTGTTTGATGAATTGACCTTGACACATAATCTTCTGTTTGATGAATTGACCTTTAGGTTTCCTGGACACATTAATGATCTGAGACTTGTTGTAATCGCAGATACATAGTGCGTCCAAAAAACCACCCAGGCAAAATGATGAAACTGAAATTTAACAGTTTTGTAACTTAAAATTGACATTTTTAGATATGAAGGAGATGAGTTGAGACAGGATGGTACAGCTAAGTTGGTTAAAGTGAACACACATTCTGTGCCAGAAAAATTCCACAGATTTGTAGCTGAGAATTGCCATTAGCGAGCTACTGAAATTAGTTGGAACACAATGGTGTAACTAAGTTTTGTTAAAGCCTGCACACAATCTGTGCCAAAGAAACTCCACAGTTTAGTAGCTGAGAATTGCCATTGCTAAGGTATTGAGAAAAATTCTAAGGAAATGAATTAGTTGCGACAGAATTATTGGTACAGCAGAGATATTTAAAGTTCGTATGAATTTTTTGTGTCAAAGAGTTTGTTAAACATCATACTCATCTTGTGCTTAAAAAACATTGGTAAATCTTGTACAGGTTTTGTGCCAATTAAAAGTTTGTTAAAGCCTGCTCGCATTTAAATAATGAGGAAACTTCATGAACTGGTGTTTTGGAGCTGGGGTTACTCAAACATGACTTTGGCATCAGATGGTCATGGTGTGTTTCAAAACCATGGCTCATAGTTTACCAAAAGCATGTGTGACACAATAGCAAATTTCATTTCTGATTGAGAAGTACAAGCTGTTGGGTGAATTGACATTGACACATACTGATCAGTTTGAAGAACTGACCTTAACACATAATATTCTGTTTGCTGAATTGACCTTGACACTTAATGTTCTGTTTGATGAGTTGACCTTGACACATATTCCTGTTTGGTGAGAATTGACCTTTACACATAATGTTCTGTTTGGTGAATTGACCTTGACACATAATCTTCTGTTTGATGAATTGACCTTGACACATAATCTTCTGTTTGATGAATTGACCTTTAGGTTTCCTGGACACATTAATGATCTGAGACTTGTTGTAATCGCAGATACATAGTGCGTCCAAAAAACCACCCAGGCAAAATGATGAAGCTGAAATTTAACAGTTTTGTAACTTAAAATTGACATTTTTAGATATGAAGGAGATGAGTTGAGACAGGATGGTACAGCTAAGTTGGTTAAAGTGAACACACATTCTGTGCCAGAAAAATTCCACAGATTTGTAGCTGAGAATTGCCATTAGCGAGCTACCGAAATTAGTTGGAACACAATGGTGTAACTAAGTTTTGTTAAAGCCTGCACACAATCTGTGCCAAAGAAACTCCACAGTTTAGTAGCTGAGAATTGCCATTGCTAAGGTATTGAGAAAAATTCTAAGGAAATGAATTAGTTGCGACAGAATTATTGGTACAGCAGAGATATTTAAAGTTCGTATGAATTTTTTGTGTCGAAGAGTTTGTTAAACATCATACTCATCTTGTGCTTAAAAAACATTGGTAAATCTTGTACAGGTTTTGTGCCAATTAAAAGTTTGTTCAAGCCTGCTCGCATTTAAATAATGAGGAAACTTCATGAACTGGTGTTTTAGAGCTGGGGTTACTCAAACATGACTTTGGCATCAGATGGTCATGGTGTGTTTCAAAACCATGGCTCATAGTTTACCAAAAGCATGTGTGACACAATAGCAAATTTCATTTCTGATTGAGAAGTACAAGCTGTTGGGTGAATTGACATTGACACATACTGATCAGTTTGAAGAACTGACCTTAACACATAATATTCTGTTTGCTGAATTGACCTTGACACTTAATGTTCTGTTTGATGAGTTGACCTTGACACATATTCCTGTTTGGTGAGAATTGACCTTTACACATAATGTTCTGTTTGGTGAATTGACCTTGACACATAATCTTCTGTTTGATGAATTGACCTTGACACATAATCTTCTGTTTGATGAATTGACCTTGACACATAATCTTCTGTTTGATGAATTGACCTTTAGGTTTCCTGGACACATTAATGATCTGAGACTTGTTGTAATCGCAGATACATAGTGCGTCCAAAAAACCACCCAGGCAAAATGATGAAGCTGAAATTTAACAGTTTTGTAACTTAAAATTGACATTTTTAGATATGAAGGAGATGAGTTGAGACAGGATGGTACAGCTAAGTTGGTTAAAGTGAACACACATTCTGTGCCAGAGAAATTCCACAGATTTGTAGCTGAGAATTGCCATTAGCGAGCTACCGAAATTAGTTGGAACACAATGGTGTTACTAAGTTTTGTTGAAGCCTGCACACATTCTGTGCCAAAGAAACTCCACAGTTTTGTAGCTGAGAATTGTCATTGCTGAGGTATTGAGAGAAATTCTAAGGAAATGAATTAGTTGCGACAGAATTATTGGTACAGCAGAGATATTTAAAGTTTGTATGAATTTTTTGTGTCGAAGAGTTTGTTAAAGCTCATACTCATCTTGTGCTTAAAAAACATTGGTAAATCTTGTACAGGTTTTGTGCCAATTAAAAGTTTGTTAAAGCCTGCTCGCATTTAAATAATGAGGAAACTTCATGAACTGGTGTTTTGGAGCTGGGGTTACTCAAACATGACTTTGGCATCAGATGGTCATGGTGTGTTTCAAAACCATGGCTCATAGTTTACCAAAAGCATGTGTGACACAATAGCAAATTTCATTTCTGATTGAGAAGTACAAGCTGTTGGGTGAATTGACATTGACACATACTGATCAGTTTGAAGAACTGACCTTAACACATAATATTCTGTTTGCTGAATTGACCTTGACACTTAATGTTCTGTTTGTTGAGTTGACCTTGACACATATTCCTGTTTGGTGAGAATTGACCTTTACATATAATGTTCTGTTTGGTGAATTGACCTTGACACATAATCTTCTGTTTGATGAATTGACCTTGACACATAATCTTCTGTTTGATGAATTGACCTTTAGGTTTCCTGGACACATTAATGATCTGAGACTTGTTGTAATCGCAGATACATAGTGCGTCCAAAAAACCACCCAGGCAAAATGATGAAGCTGAAATTTAACAGTTTTGTAACTTAAAATTGACATTTTTAGACATGAAGGAGATGAGTTGAGACAGGATGGTACAGCTAAGTTGGTTAAAGTGAACACACATTCTGTGCCAGAAAAATTCCACAGATTTGTAGCTGAGAATTGCCATTAGCGAGCTACCGAAATTAGTTGGAACACAATGGTGTAACTAAGTTTTGTTAAAGCCTGCACACAATCTGTGCCAAAGAAACTCCACAGTTTAGTAGCAGAGAATTGCCATTGCTAAGGTATTGAGAAAAATTCTAAGGAAATGAATTAGTTGCGACAGAATTATTGGTACAGCAGAGATATTTAAAGTTTGTATGAATTTTTTGTGTCGAAGAGTTTGTTAAACATCATACTCATCTTGTGCTTAAAAAACATTGGTAAATCTTGTACAGGTTTTGTGCCAATTAAAAGTTTGTTCAAGCCTGCTCGCATTTAAATAATGAGGAAACTTCATGAACTGGTGTTTTGGAGCTGGGGTTACTCAAACATGACTTTGGCATCAGATGGTCATGGTGTGTTTCAAAACCATGGCTCATAGTTTACCAAAAGCATGTGTGACACAATAGCAAATTTCATTTCTGATTGAGAAGTACAAGCTGTTGGGTGAATTGACATTGACACATACTGATCAGTTTGAAGAACTGACCTTAACACATAATATTCTGTTTGCTGAATTGACCTTGACACTTAATGTTCAGTTTGATGAGTTGACCTTGACACATATTCCTGTTTGGTGAGAATTGACGTTTACATATAATGTTCTGTTTTGTGAATTGACCTTGACACATAATCTTCTGTTTGATGAATTGACCTTGACACATAATCTTCTGTTTGATGAATTGACCTTTAGGTTTCCTGGACACATTAATGATCTGAGACTTGTTGTAATCGCAGATACATAGTGCGTCCAAAAAACCACCCAGGCAAAATGATGAAGCTGAAATTTAACAGTTTTGTAACTTAAAATTGACATTTTTAGACATGAAGGAGATGAGTTGAGACAGGATGGTACAGCTAAGTTGGTTAAAGTGAACACACATTCTGTGCCAGAGAAATTCCACAGATTTGTAGCTGAGAATTGCCATTAGCGAGCTACCGAAATTAGTTGGAACACAATGGTGCAACTAAGTTTTGTTAAAGTCTGCACACATTCTGTGCCAAAGAAACTCCACAGTTTTGTAGCTGAGAATTGTCATTGTTGAGGTATTGAGAGAAATTCTAAGGAAATGAATTAGTTGCGACAGAATTAATGGAACAGCAGAGATATTTAAAGTTCGTATGAATTTTTTGTGTCTAAAAGTTTGTTAAACATCATACTCATCTTGTGCTTAAAAAACATTGGTAAATCTTGTACAGGTTTTGTGCCAATTAAAAGTTTGTTAAAGCCTGCTCGCATTTAAATAATGAGGAAACTTCATGAACTGGTGTTTTGGAGCTGGGGTTACTCAAACATGACTTTGGCATCAGATGGTCATGGTGTGTTTCAAAACCAGGACTCATAGTTTACCAAAAGCATGTGTGACACAATAGCAAATTTCATTTCTGATTGAGAAGTACAAGCTGTTGGGTGAATTGACATTGACACATACTGATCAGTTTGAAGAACTGACCTTAACACATAATATTCTGTTTGCTGAATTGACCTTGACACTTAATGTTCTGTTTGATGAGTTGACCTTGACACATAATCTTCTGTTTGATGAATTGACCTTTAGGTTTCCTGGACACATTAATGATCTGAGACTTGTTGTAATCGCAGATACATAGTGCGTCCAAAAAACCACCCAGGCAAAATGATGAAGCTGAAATTTAACAGTTTTGTAACTTAAAATTGACATTTTTAGACATGAAGGAGATGAGTTGAGACAGGATGGTACAGCTAAGTTGGTTAAAGTGAACACACATTCTGTGCCAGAGAAATTCCACAGATTTGTAGCTGAGAATTGCCATTAGCGAGCTACCGAAATTAGTTGGAACACAATGGTGTTACTAAGTTTTGTTGAAGCCTGCACACATTCTGTGCCAAAGAAACTCCACAGTTTTGTAGCTGAGAATTGTCATTGCTGAGGTATTGAGAGAAATTCTAAGGAAATGAATTAGTTGCGACAGAATTATTGGTACAGCAGAGATATTTAAAGTTTGTATGAATTTTTTGTGTCTAAAAGTTTGTTAAACATCATACTCATCTTGTGCTTAAAAAACATTGGTAAATCTTGTACAGGTTTTGTGCCAATTAAAAGTTTGTTAAAGCCTGCTCGCATTTAAATAATGAGGAAACTTCATGAACTGGTGTTTTGGAGCTGGGGTTACTCAAACATGACTTTGGCATCAGATGGTCATGGTGTGTTTCAAAACCAGGACTCATAGTTTACCAAAAGCATGTGTGACACAATAGCAAATTTCATTTCTGATTGAGAAGTACAAGCTGTTGGGTGAATTGACATTGACACATACTGATCAGTTTGAAGAACTGACCTTAACACATAATATTCTGTTTGCTGAATTGACCTTGACACTTAATGTTCTGTTTGATGAGTTGACCTTGACACATATTGCTCTGTTTGGTGAATTGACCTTTACATATAATGTTCTGTTTGGTGAATTGACCTTGACACATAATCTTCTGTTTGATGAATTGACCTTGACACATAATCTTCTGTTTGATGAATTGACCTTTAGGTTTCCTGGACACATTAATGATCTGAGACTTGTTGTAATCGCAGATACATAGTGCGTCCAAAAAACCACCCAGGCAAAATGATGAAGCTGAAATTTAACAGTTTTGTAACTTAAAATTGACATTTTTAGACATGAAGGAGATGAGTTGAGACAGGATGGTACAGCTAAGTTGGTTAAAGTGAACACACATTCTGTGCCAGAGAAATTCCACAGATTTGTAGCTGAGAATTGCCATTAGCGAGCTACCGAAATTAGTTGGAACACAATGGTGCAACTAAGTTTTGTTAAAGTCTGCACACATTCTGTGCCAAAGAAACTCCACAGTTTTGTAGCTGAGAATTGTCATTGTTGAGGTATTGAGAGAAATTCTAAGGAAATGAATTAGTTGCGACAGAATTAATGGAACAGCAGAGATATTTAAAGTTCGTATGAATTTTTTGTGTCTAAAAGTTTGTTAAACATCATACTCATCTTGTGCTTAAAAAACATTGGTAAATCTTGTACAGGTTTTGTGCCAATTAAAAGTTTGTTAAAGCCTGCTCGCATTTAAATAATGAGGAAACTTCATGAACTGGTGTTTTGGAGCTGGGGTTACTCAAACATGACTTTGGCATCAGATGGTCATGGTGTGTTTCAAAACCAGGACTCATAGTTTACCAAAAGCATGTGTGACACAATAGCAAATTTCATTTCTGATTGAGAAGTACAAGCTGTTGGGTGAATTGACATTGACACATACTGATCAGTTTGAAGAACTGACCTTAACACATAATATTCTGTTTGCTGAATTGACCTTGACACTTAATGTTCTGTTTGATGAGTTGACCTTGACACATAATCTTCTGTTTGATGAATTGACCTTTAGGTTTCCTGGACACATTAATGATCTGAGACTTGTTGTAATCGCAGATACATAGTGCGTCCAAAAAACCACCCAGGCAAAATGATGAAGCTGAAATTTAACAGTTTTGTAACTTAAAATTGACATTTTTAGACATGAAGGAGATGAGTTGAGACAGGATGGTACAGCTAAGTTGGTTAAAGTGAACACACATTCTGTGCCAGAGAAATTCCACAGATTTGTAGCTGAGAATTGCCATTAGCGAGCTACCGAAATTAGTTGGAACACAATGGTGTTACTAAGTTTTGTTGAAGCCTGCACACATTCTGTGCCAAAGAAACTCCACAGTTTTGTAGCTGAGAATTGTCATTGCTGAGGTATTGAGAGAAATTCTAAGGAAATGAATTAGTTGCGACAGAATTATTGGTACAGCAGAGATATTTAAAGTTTGTATGAATTTTTTGTGTCGAAGAGTTTGTTAAAGCTCATACTCATCTTGTGCTTAAAAAACATTGGTAAATCTTGTACAGGTTTTGTGCCAATTAAAAGTTTGTTAAAGCCTGCTCGCATTTAAATAATGAGGAAACTTCATGAACTGGTGTTTTGGAGCTGGGGTTACTCAAACATGACTTTGGCATCAGATGGTCATGGTGTGTTTCAAAACCAGGACTCATAGTTTACCAAAAGCATGTGTGACACAATAGCAAATTTCATTTCTGATTGAGAAGTACAAGCTGTTGGGTGAATTGACATTGACACATACTGATCAGTTTGAAGAACTGACCTTAACACATAATATTCTGTTTGCTGAATTGACCTTGACACTTAATGTTCTGTTTGATGAGTTGACCTTGACACATATTGCTCTGTTTGGTGAATTGACCTTTACATATAATGTTCTGTTTGGTGAATTGACCTTGACACATAATCTTCTGTTTGATGAATTGACCTTGACACATAATCTTCTGTTTGATGAATTGACCTTTAGGTTTCCTGGACACATTAATGATCTGAGACTTGTTGTAATCGCAGATACATAGTGCGTCCAAAAAACCACCCAGGCAAAATGATGAAGCTGAAATTTAACAGTTTTGTAACTTAAAATTGACATTTTTAGACATGAAGGAGATGAGTTGAGACAGGATGGTACAGCTAAGTTGGTTAAAGTGAACACACATTCTGTGCCAGAAAAATTCCACAGATTTGTAGCTGAGAATTGCCATTAGCGAGCTACCGAAATTAGTTGGAACACAATGGTGTAACTAAGTTTTGTTAAAGCCTGCACACAATCTGTGCCAAAGAAACTCCACAGTTTAGTAGCTGAGAATTGCCATTGCTAAGGTATTGAGAAAAATTCTAAGGAAATGAATTAGTTGCGACAGAATTATTGGTACAGCAGAGATATTTAAAGTTTGTATGAATTTTTTGTGTCGAAGAGTTTGTTAAACATCATACTCATCTTGTGCTTAAAAAACATTGGTAAATCTTGTACAGGTTTTGTGCCAATTAAAAGTTTGTTAAAGCCTGCTCGCATTTAAATAATGAGGAAACTTCATGAACTGGTGTTTTGGAGCTGGGGTTACTCAAACATGACTTTGGCATCAGATGGTCATGGTGTGTTTCAAAACCATGGCTCATAGTTTACCAAAAGCATGTGTGACACAATAGCAAATTTCATTTCTGATTGAGAAGTACAAGCTGTTGGGTGAATTGACATTGACACATACTGATCAGTTTGAAGAACTGACCTTAACACATAATATTCTGTTTGCTGAATTGACCTTGACACTTAATGTTCAGTTTGATGAGTTGACCTTGACACATATTCCTGTTTGGTGAGAATTGACGTTTACATATAATGTTCTGTTTTGTGAATTGACCTTGACACATAATCTTCTGTTTGATGAATTGACCTTGACACATAATCTTCTGTTTGATGAATTGACCTTTAGGTTTCCTGGACACATTAATGATCTGAGACTTGTTGTAATCGCAGATACATAGTGCGTCCAAAAAACCACCCAGGCAAAATGATGAAGCTGAAATTTAACAGTTTTGTAACTTAAAATTGACATTTTTAGACATGAAGGAGATTAGTTGAGACAGGATGGTACAGCTAAGTTGGTTAAAGTGAACACACATTCTGTGCCAGAGAAATTCCACAGATTTGTAGCTGAGAATTGCCATTAGCGAGCTACCGAAATTAGTTGGAACACAATGGTGCAACTAAGTTTTGTTAAAGTCTGCACACATTCTGTGCCAAAGAAACTCCACAGTTTTGTAGCTGAGAATTGTCATTGTTGAGGTATTGAGAGAAATTCTAAGGAAATGAATTAGTTGCGACAGAATTAATGGAACAGCAGAGATATTTAAAGTTCGTATGAATTTTTTGTGTCTAAAAGTTTGTTAAACATCATACTCATCTTGTGCTTAAAAAACATTGGTAAATCTTGTACAGGTTTTGTGCCAATTAAAAGTTTGTTAAAGCCTGCTCGCATTTAAATAATGAGGAAACTTCATGAACTGGTGTTTTGGAGCTGGGGTTACTCAAACATGACTTTGGCATCAGATGGTCATGGTGTGTTTCAAAACCAGGACTCATAGTTTACCAAAAGCATGTGTGACACAATAGCAAATTTCATTTCTGATTGAGAAGTACAAGCTGTTGGGTGAATTGACATTGACACATACTGATCAGTTTGAAGAACTGACCTTAACACATAATATTCTGTTTGCTGAATTGACCTTGACACTTAATGTTCTGTTTGATGAGTTGACCTTGACACATATTGCTCTGTTTGGTGAATTGACCTTTACATATAATGTTCTGTTTGGTGAATTGACCTTGACACATAATCTTCTGTTTGATGAATTGACCTTGACACAATCTTCTGTTTGATGAATTGACCTTTAGGTTTCCTGGACACATTAATGATCTGAGACTTGTTGTAATCGCAGATACATAGTGCGTCCAAAAAACCACCCAGGCAAAATGATGAAGCTGAAATTTAACAGTTTTGTAACTTAAAATTGACATTTTTAGACATGAAGGAGATGAGTTGAGACAGGATGGTACAGCTAAGTTGGTTAAAGTGAACACACATTCTGTGCCAGAAAAATTCCACAGATTTGTAGCTGAGAATTGCCATTAGCGAGCTACCGAAATTAGTTGGAACACAATGGTGTAACTAAGTTTTGTTAAAGCCTGCACACAATCTGTGCCAAAGAAACTCCACAGTTTAGTAGCTGAGAATTGCCATTGCTAAGGTATTGAGAAAAATTCTAAGGAAATGAATTAGTTGCGACAGAATTATTGGTACAGCAGAGATATTTAAAGTTTGTATGAATTTTTTGTGTCGAAGAGTTTGTTAAACATCATACTCATCTTGTGCTTAAAAAACATTGGTAAATCATGTACAGGTTTTGTGCCAATTAAAAGTTTGTTAAAGCCTGCTCGCATTTAAATAATGAGGAAACTTCATGAACTGGTGTTTTGGAGCTGGGGTTACTCAAACATGACTTTGGCATCAGATGGTCATGGTGTGTTTCAAAACCATGGCTCATAGTTTACCAAAAGCATGTGTGACACAATAGCAAATTTCATTTCTGATTGAGAAGTACAAGCTGTTGGGTGAATTGACATTGACACATACTGATCAGTTTGAAGAACTGACCTTAACACATAATATTCTGTTTGCTGAATTGACCTTGACACTTAATGTTCAGTTTGATGAGTTGACCTTGACACATATTCCTGTTTGGTGAGAATTGACGTTTACATATAATGTTCTGTTTTGTGAATTGACCTTGACACATAATCTTCTGTTTGGTGAATTGACCTGTAGGTTTCCTCGACACATAATGTTCCTGGACTTGTTGTGATCGCAGATACATTCTGTGTCAAAAAAGCCACCCTGGCAAAATTGTCTGATAGACAAGTACAGTTCACGACTCCACACTTTATGATTCATAATTCCATACCAAAAGTCCTTTTAAGAAATTCACATCTCAGTTTTGTAGTATTGTCATATTTTTGGAAGGGTATTTTCATTTTCTAGGTATTGAAGGGAAGTTATGAAATGAAATGGAAGAACTAGAGGGGATCATAGTAGTACTAACTATTGAGTTAGTGTGTATTTACTTCCACAGCTGTGTATCTGAAAATTGTGGTTGCTGAGTTATTAAGAGAAATTCTAAGGAAATTAGTAGGGTTACTCAATTTTGTATTCTCTTTACCAATAGTACAAAGTTATTGAGAAAATACATACATATATAAGTATTCATACAAATATACAATATGATGTGTTCACAATGTTCTGTTTAGTGAATCCACCTTGACACATAATGTTCTGTTTGATGAATTGACCTTTAGGTTTCCTGAACACATTAATGGTCTGAGACTTGTTGTAATCGCAGATACATAGTGCGTCAAAAAACCACCCAGGTAAAATTGTCTGATAGACAAGTACAGTTCACGACTCCACACTTTATGATTCATAATTCCATACCAATAGTCCTTTAAAGAAATTCACATTTCAGTTTTGTAGTATTGTCATATTTTTGGAAGGGTATTTTCATTTTCTAGGTATTGAAGGGAAATTATGAAATGAAATGAAAGAACTAGAGGGGATCATAGTTGATGAAGCTGAAATTTAACAGTTTTGTAACTTAAAATTGACATTTTTAGATATGTAGGAGATGAGTTGAGACAGGATGGTACAGCTAAGTTGGTTAAAGTGAAAACACATTCTGTGCCAGAAAAATTCCACAGATTTGTAGCTGAGAATTGCCATTACCGAGCTACCGAAATTAGTTGGAACACAATGGTGCAACTAAGTTTTGTTAAAGCCTGCACACAATCTGTGCCAAAGAAACTCCACAGTTTTGTAGCTGAGAATTGCCATTGTTGAGGTATTGAGAGAAATTCTAAGGAAATGAATTAGTTGCGACAGAATTATTGGTACAGCAGAGATATTTAAAGTTTGTATGAATTTTTTGTGTCGAAGAGTTTGTTAAACATCATACTCATCTTGTGCTTAAAAAACATTGGTAAATCTTGTACAGGTTTTGTGCCAATTAAAAGTTTGTTCAAGCCTGCTCGCATTTAAATAATGAGGAAACTTCATGAACTGGTGTTTTGGAGCTGGGGTTACTCAAACATGACTTTGGCATCAGATGGTCATGGTGTGTTTCAAAACCATAACTCATAGTTTACCAAAAGCATGTGTGACACAATAGCAAATTTCATTTCTGATTGAGAAGTACAAGCTGTTGGGTGAATTGACACATACTGATCAGTTTGAAGAACTGACCTTAACACATAATATTCTGTTTGCTGAATTGACCTTGACACTTAATGTTCAGTTTGATGAGTTGACCTTGACACATATTCCTGTTTGGTGAGAATTGACGTTTACATATAATGTTCTGTTTTGTGAATTGACCTTGACACATAATCTTCTGTTTTGTGAATTGACCTTGACACATAATCTTCTGTTTGATGAATTGACCTTTAGGTTTCCTGGACACATTAATGATCTGAGACTTGTTGTAATCGCAGATACATAGTGCGTCCAAAAAACCACCCAGGCAAAATGATGAAGCTGAAATTTAACAGTTTTGTAACTTAAAATTGACATTTTTAGACATGAAGGAGATGAGTTGAGACAGGATGGTACAGCTAAGTTGGTTAAAGTGAACACACATTCTGTGCCAGAGAAATTCCACAGATTTGTAGCTGAGAATTGCCATTAGCGAGCTACCGAAATTAGTTGGAACACAATGGTGCAACTAAGTTTTGTTAAAGTCTGCACACATTCTGTGCCAAAGAAACTCCACAGTTTTGTAGCTGAGAATTGTCATTGTTGAGGTATTGAGAGAAATTCTAAGGAAATGAATTAGTTGCGACAGAATTAATGGAACAGCAGAGATATTTAAAGTTCGTATGAATTTTTTGTGTCTAAAAGTTTGTTAAACATCATACTCATCTTGTGCTTAAAAAACATTGGTAAATCTTGTACAGGTTTTGTGCCAATTAAAAGTTTGTTAAAGCCTGCTCGCATTTAAATAATGAGGAAACTTCATGAACTGGTGTTTTGGAGCTGGGGTTACTCAAACATGACTTTGGCATCAGATGGTCATGGTGTGTTTCAAAACCAGGACTCATAGTTTACCAAAAGCATGTGTGACACAATAGCAAATTTCATTTCTGATTGAGAAGTACAAGCTGTTGGGTGAATTGACATTGACACATACTGATCAGTTTGAAGAACTGACCTTAACACATAATATTCTGTTTGCTGAATTGACCTTGACACTTAATGTTCTGTTTGATGAGTTGACCTTGACATATATTGCTCTGTTTGGTGAATTGACCTTTACATATAATGTTCTGTTTTGTGAATTGACCTTGACACATAATCTTCTGTTTGATGAATTGACCTTGACACAATCTTCTGTTTGATGAATTGACCTTTAGGTTTCCTGGACACATTAATGATCTGAGACTTGTTGTAATCGCAGATACATAGTGCGTCCAAAAAACCACCCAGGCAAAATGATGAAGCTGAAATTTAACAGTTTTGTAACTTAAAATTGACATTTTTAGACATGAAGGAGATGAGTTGAGACAGGATGGTACAGCTAAGTTGGTTAAAGTGAACACACATTCTGTGCCAGAAAAATTCCACAGATTTGTAGCTGAGAATTGCCATTAGCGAGCTACCGAAATTAGTTGGAACACAATGGTGTAACTAAGTTTTGTTAAAGCCTGCACACAATCTGTGCCAAAGAAACTCCACAGTTTAGTAGCTGAGAATTGCCATTGCTAAGGTATTGAGAAAAATTCTAAGGAAATGAATTAGTTGCGACAGAATTATTGGTACAGCAGAGATATTTAAAGTTTGTATGAATTTTTTGTGTCGAAGAGTTTGTTAAACATCATACTCATCTTGTGCTTAAAAAACATTGGTAAATCTTGTACAGGTTTTGTGCCAATTAAAAGTTTGTTCAAGCCTGCTCGCATTTAAATAATGAGGAAACTTCATGAACTGGTGTTTTGGAGCTGGGGTTACTCAAACATGACTTTGGCATCAGATGGTCATGGTGTGTTTCAAAACCATGGCTCATAGTTTACCAAAAGCATGTGTGACACAATAGCAAATTTCATTTCTGATTGAGAAGTACAAGCTGTTGGGTGAATTGACATTGACACATACTGATCAGTTTGAAGAACTGACCTTAACACATAATATTCTGTTTGCTGAATTGACCTTGACACTTAATGTTCAGTTTGATGAGTTGACCTTGACACATATTCCTGTTTGGTGAGAATTGACGTTTACATATAATGTTCTGTTTTGTGAATTGACCTTGACACATAATCTTCTGTTTGATGAATTGACCTTGACACATAATCTTCTGTTTGATGAATTGACCTTTAGGTTTCCTGGACACATTAATGATCTGAGACTTGTTGTAATCGCAGATACATAGTGCGTCCAAAAAACCACCCAGGCAAAATGATGAAGCTGAAATTTAACAGTTTTGTAACTTAAAATTGACATTTTTAGACATGAAGGAGATTAGTTGAGACAGGATGGTACAGCTAAGTTGGTTAAAGTGAACACACATTCTGTGCCAGAGAAATTCCACAGATTTGTAGCTGAGAATTGCCATTAGCGAGCTACCGAAATTAGTTGGAACACAATGGTGCAACTAAGTTTTGTTAAAGCCTGCACACAATCTGTGCCAAAGAAACTCCACAGTTTAGTAGCTGAGAATTGTCATTGTTGAGGTATTGAGAGAAATTCTAAGGAAATGAATTAGTTGCGACAGAATTAATGGAACAGCAGAGATATTTAAAGTTCGTATGAATTTTTTGTGTCTAAAAGTTTGTTAAACATCATACTCATCTTGTGCTTAAAAAACATTGGTAAATCTTGTACAGGTTTTGTGCCAATTAAAAGTTTGTTCAAGCCTGCTCGCATTTAAATAATGAGGAAACTTCATGAACTGGTGTTTTGGAGCTGGGGTTACTCAAACATGACTTTGGCATCAGATGGTCATGGTGTGTTTCAAAACCAGGACTCATAGTTTACCAAAAGCATGTGTGACACAATAGCAAATTTCATTTCTGATTGAGAAGTACAAGCTGTTGGGTGAATTGACATTGACACATACTGATCAGTTTGAAGAACTGACCTTAACACATAATATTCTGTTTGCTGAATTGACCTTGCCACTTAATGTTCTGTTTGATGAGTTGACCTTGACACATATTGCTCTGTTTGGTGAATTGACCTTTACATATAATGTTCTGTTTGGTGAATTGACCTTGACACATAATCTTCTGTTTGATGAATTGACCTTGACACATAATCTTCTGTTTGATGAATTGACCTTTAGGTTTCCTGGACACATTAATGATCTGAGACTTGTTGTAATCGCAGATACATAGTGCGTCCAAAAAACCACCCAGGCAAAATGATGAAGCTGAAATTTAACAGTTTTGTAACTTAAAATTGACATTTTTAGATATGAAGGAGATTAGTTGAGACAGGATGGTACAGCTAAGTTGGTTAAAGTGAACACACATTCTGTGCCAGAAAAATTCCACAGATTTGTAGCTGAGAATTGCCATTAGCGAGCTACCGAAATTAGTTGGAACACAATGGTGTAACTAAGTTTTGTTAAAGCCTGCACACAATCTGTGCCAAAGAAACTCCACAGTTTAGTAGCTGAGAATTGCCATTGCTAAGGTATTGAGAAAAATTCTAAGGAAATGAATTAGTTGCGACAGAATTATTGGTACAGCAGAGATATTTAAAGTTTGTATGAATTTTTTGTGTCGAAGAGTTTGTTAAACATCATACTCATCTTGTGCTTAAAAAACATTGGTAAATCTTGTACAGGTTTTGTGCCAATTAAAAGTTTGTTCAAGCCTGCTCGCATTTAAATAATGAGGAAACTTCATGAACTGGTGTTTTGGAGCTGGGGTTACTCAAACATGACTTTGGCATCAGATGGTCATGGTGTGTTTCAAAACCATGGCTCATAGTTTACCAAAAGCATGTGTGACACAATAGCAAATTTCATTTCTGATTGAGAAGTACAAGCTGTTGGGTGAATTGACATTGACACATACTGATCAGTTTGAAGAACTGACCTTAACACATAATATTCTGTTTGTTTAAATGACCTTGACACTTAATGTTCAGTTTGATGAGTTGACCTTGGCACATATTCCTGTGTGGTGAATTGACCTTTACATATAATGTTCTGTTTGGTGAATTGACCTTGACACATAATGTTCTGTTTGGTGAATTGACCTGTAGGTTTCCTCGACACATAATGTTCCTGGACTTGTTGTGATCGCAGATACATACTGTGTCAAAAAAGCCACCCTGGCAAAATTGTCTGATAGACAAGTACAGTTCATGACTCCACACTTTATGATTCATAATTCCATACCAAAAGTCCTTTTAAGAAATTCACATCTCAGTTTTGTAGTATTGTCATATTTTTGGAAGGGTATTTTCATTTTCTAGGTATTGAAGGGAAGTTATGAAATGAAATGGAAGAACTAGAGGGGATCATAGTAGTACTAACTATTGAGTTAGTGTGTATTTACTTCCACAGCTGTGTATCTGAAAATTGTGGTTGCTGAGTTATTAAGAGAAATTCTAAGGAAATTAGTAGGGTTACTCAATTTTGTATTCTCTTTACCAATAGTACAAAGTTATTGAGAAAATACATACATATATAAGTATTCATACAAATATACAATATGATGTGTTCACAATGTTCTGTTTAGTGAATCCACCTTGACACATAATGTTCTGTTTGATGAATTGACCTTTAGGTTTCCTGAACACATTGATGGTCTGAGACTTGTTGTAATCGCAGATACATAGTGCGTCAAAAAACCACCCAGGTAAAATTGTCTGATAGACAAGTACAGTTCACGACTCCACACTTTATGATTCATAATTCCATACCAATAGTCCTTTAAAGAAATTCACATTTCAGTTTTGTAGTATTGTCATATTTTTGGAAGGGTATTTTCATTTTCTAGGTATTGAAGGGAAATTATGAAATGAAATGAAAGAACTAGAGGGGATCATAGTTGATGAAGCTGAAATTTAACAGTTTTGTAACTTAAAATTGACATTTTTAGATATGTAGGAGATGAGTTGAGACAGGATGGTACAGCTAAGTTGGTTAAAGTGAAAACACATTCTGTGCCAGAAAAATTCCACAGATTTGTAGCAGAGAATTGCCATTACCGAGCTACCGAAATTAGTTGGAACACAATGGTGCAACTAAGTTTTGTTAAAGCCTGCACACAATCTGTGCCAAAGAAACTCCACAGTTTTGTAGCTGAGAATTGCCATTGTTGAGGTATTGAGAGAAATTCTAAGGAAATGAATTAGTTGCGACAGAATTAATGGTACAGCAGAGATATTTAAAGTTCATATGAATTTTTTGTGTCAAACAGTTTTTTAAAGCTCCTACTCATCTTGTGCTTAAAAACATTGGTAAATCTTGTACAGGTTTTGTGCCAATTAAAAAGTTTGTTAAAGCCTGCACGCATTTAAATAATGAGGAAACTTCATGAACTGGTGTTTTGGAGCTGGGGTTACTCAAACATGACTTTGGCATCAGATGGTCATGGTGTGTTTCAAAACCATAACTCATAGTTTACCAAAAGCATGTGTGACACAATAGCAAATTTCATTTCTGATTTTGAAGTACAAGCTGATGGGTGAATTGACCTTGACACATACTGATCTGTTTGAAGAACTGACCTTAACACATAATGTTGTGTTTGCTTAATTGACCTTGACACTTAATGTTCTGTTTGATGAGTTGACCTTGACACATTGCTCTGTTTGGTGAATTGACCTTTACATATAATGTTCTGTTTGGTGAATTGACCTGTAGGTTTTCTCGACACATAATGTTCTGGGACTTGTTGTGATCACAGATACATACTGTGTCAAAAAAGCCACCCTGGCAAAATTGTCTGATAGACAAGTACAGTTCACGACTCCACACTTTATAATTCATAATTCCATACCAATAGTCCTTTAAAGAAATTGACATCTCAGTTTTGTAGTATTTTCATATTTTGGGAAGGGTATTTTCATTTTCTAGGTGTTGAAGGGAAATTATGAAATGAAATGGAAGAACTAGAGGGGATCATAGTAGTACTAACTGGTTATTGAGTTTAAGTGTGTGTTTACCTCCACAGCTGTGTATCTGAAAATTGTGGTTGCTGAGTTATTAAGAGAAATTCTAAGGAAATTAGTAGGGTTACTCAATTCTGTATTCTCCTTACCAATAGTACAAAGTTATTGAGAAAATACATACATGTATACAATATTCATACAAATATACAATATGATGTGTTCACAATGTTCTGTTGAGTGAATTGACCTTGACACATAATGTTCTGTTTGATGAATAGACCTTTAGGTTTCCTGAACACATTGATGGTCTGAGACTTGTTGTAATCGCAGATACATAGTGTGTCCACAAAAAAACCCAGGCAAAATGATGAAGCTGAAATTTAACAGTTTTGTAACTTAAAATTGACATTTTAAGATATGAAGGAGATTAGTTGAGACAGGATGGTACAGCTAAGTTGGTTAAAGTGAAAACACATTCTGTGCCAGAGAAATTCCACAGATTTGTAGCAGAGAATTGCCATTACCGAGCTACCGAAATTAGTTGGAACACAATGGTGCAACCAAGTCTTGTTAAAGCCTGCACACAATCTGTGCCAAAGAAACTCCACAGTTTTGTAGCTGAGAATTGCCATTGCTGAGGTATTGAGAGAAATTCTAAGGAAATGAATTAGTTGCGACAGAATTAATGGTACAGCAGAAATATTTAAAGTTTGTATGAATTTTTTGTGTCAAACAGTTTGTTAAAGCTCATACTCATCTTGTGCTTAAAAAACATTGGTAAATCTTGTACAGGTTTTGTGCCAATTAAAAAGTTTGTTAAAGCCTGCTCGCATTTAAATAATGAGGAAACTTCATGAACTGGTGTTTTGGAGCTGGGGTTACTCAAACATGACTTTGGCATCAGATGGTCATGGTGTGTTTCAAAACCATAACTCATAGTTTACCAAAAGCATGTGTGACACAATAGCAAATTTCATTTCTGATTTTGAAGTACAAGCTGATGGGTGAATTGACCTTGACACATACTGATCTGTTTGAAGAGCTGACCTTAACACATAATGTTGTGTTTGCTTAATTGACCTTGACATTTAATGTTCTGTTTGATGAGTTGACCTTGACACATTCCTCTGTTTGGTGAATTGACCCTTACATATAATGTTCTGTTTGGTGAATTGACCTTTATATATAATGTTCTGTTTTGTGAATTGACCTGTAGGTTTTCTCGACACATAATGTTCTGGGACTTGTTGTGATCGCAGATACATACTGTGTCAAAAAAGCCACCCAGGTAATATTGTCTGATAGACAAGTACAGTTCACGACTCCACACTTTATGATTCATAATTCCATACCAATAGTCCTTTAAAGAAATTCACATCTCAGTTTTGTAGTATTTCATATTTTGGGAAGGGTATTTTCATTTTCTAGGTGTTGAAAGGAAATTATGAAATGAAATGGAAGAACTAGAGGGGATCATAGTAGTACTAACTTGTTATTGAGTTAGTGTGTGTTTACTTCCACAGCTGTGTATCTGAAAATTGTGGTTGCTGAGTTATTAAGAGAAATTCTAAGGAAATTAGTAGGGTTACTCAATTCTGTATTCTCCTTACCAATAGTACAAAGTTATTGAGAAAATACATACATGTATACAATATTCATACAAATATACAATATGATGTGTTCACAATGTTCTGTTGAGTGAATTGACCTTGACACATAATGTTCTGTTTGATGAATTGACCTTTAGGTTTCCTGAACACATTGATGGTCTGAGACTTGTTGTAATCGCAGATACATAGTGCGTCCAAAAAACCACCCAGGCAAAGAAACTCTACAGTTTTATAGCTGAGAATTGCCATTGCTGAGGTATTGAGAGAAATTCTAAGGAAATGAATTAGTTGCGACAGAATTAATGGTACAGCAGAAATATTTAAAGTTTGTATGAATTTTTTGTGTCGAAGAGTTTGTTAAAGCTCATACTCATCTTGTGCTTAAAAAACATTGGTAAATCTTGTACAGGTTTTGTGCCAATTAAAAAGTTTGTTAAAGCCTGCACGCATTTAAATAATGAGGAAACTTCATGAACTGGTGTTTTGGAGCTGGGGTTATTCAAACATGACTTTGGCATCAGATGGTCATGGTGTGTTTCAAAACCATAACTCATAGTTTACCAAAAGCATGTGTGACACAATAGCAAATTTCATTTCTGATTTTGAAGTACAAGCTGTTGGGTGAATTGACCTTGACACATACTGATCTGTTTGAAGAACTGACCTTAACACATAATATTGTGTTTGCTTATTTGACCTTGACAATTAATGTTCTGTTTGATGAGTTGACCTTGACACATATTGCTGTTTGGTGAATTGACCTTTACATATAATGTTCTGTTTGGTGAATTGACCTTGACACATAATTTTCTGTTTGATGAATTGACCTTGACACATAATCTTTTGTTTGATGAATTGACCTTTAGGTTTCCTGGACACATTAATGATCTGAGACATGTTGTAATCGCAGATACATAGTGCGTCTAAAAAACCACCCAGGCAAAATGATGAAGCTGAAATTTAACAGTTTTGTAACTTAAAATTGACATTTTTAGATATGAAGGAGATTAGTTGAGACAGGATGGTACAGCTAAGTTGGTTAAAGTGAAAACACATTCTGTGCCAGAGAAATATCACAGATTTGTAGCTGAGAATTGCCATTACCGAGCTACCGAAATTAGTTGGAACACAATGGTGCAACTAAGTCTTGTTAAAGCCTGCACACAATCTGTGCCAAAGAAACTCCACAGTTTTGTAGCTGAGAATTGCCATTGCTGAGGTATTGAGAGAAATTCTAAGGAAATGAATTAGTTGCGACAGAATTAATGGTACAGCAGAGATATTTAAAGTTCGTATGAATTTTTTGTGTCAAACAGTTTGTTAAAGCTCATACTCATCTTGTGCTTAAAAAACATTGGTAAATCTTGTACAGGTTTTGTACCAATTAAAAAGTTGACACATAATGTTCTGTTTGATGAATTGACCTTTAGGTTTCCTGGACACATTAATGATCTGAGACTTGTTGTAATCGCAGATACATAGTGCGTCAAAAAAACCACCCAGGCAAAATGATCTGTGACATCGACACATACTGATCAGTTTGAAGAACTGACCTTAACACATAATGTTATGTTTGCTTAATTGACCTTGACACTTAATATTCTGTTTGGTGAATTGACCTTGACACAATGTTCTGTTTGGTGAATTGACCTGTAGGTTTTCTCGACACATAATGTTCTGGGACTTGTTATGATCGCAGATACATACTGTGTCAAAAGAGCCACCCAGTCAAAATTAGAAAACTGAATGGAACAGTTTTTGTTGCTGAAAATTCCTTCTTCTTTTTTTATAGATATTTTAGGAAATTAATGGAGACAGAATGGAACAGTACTGATCTGTTTGGTGAATTGACCTATACACATAATGTTCTGTTTGATGAATTGACCTGTAGGTTTCCTCAACACATATTATTCTGGGACTAGTTGTAATTGCAGATACATACTGTGTCAAAAAATCCACCCAGCCAAAATTAGGAAACTGAATGGAACAGTTTTGTTGCTGAAAATTCCTATTTTTAGATATTTTAGGGAATTAGTGAGACAGAATGGTACAGTACTGATCTGTTTGGTGAATTGACCTTGACACATAATGTTCTGTTTGGTGAATTGACCTTGACACGTAATATTGTGTTTGGTGAATTGACCTGTAGGTTTCCTCAAGACATAATGTTCTGGGACTTGTTCTGAACGCAGATACATACTGTGTCAAAAAAAAAACCACCCAGTCAAAATTAGGAAAGTGAATGGAACAGTTTTGTCGCTGAAAATTCCTTTTTTTAGATATTAGAAAATTAGTGGAGACAGAATGAAACAGTACTGATCTGTTTGGTGAATTCGCCTTTACACATAAAGTTCTGTTTGGTGAATTGACCTGTAGGTTTTCTTGACACATAATGTTCTCTTTGGTGAGTTGACCTTGACACATAATGCTATTTGGTGAATCGACCTGTAGGTTTCCTCAACACATAATGTTCTGGGACTAGTTGTAATCGCAGATACATACAGTGTCAAAAAAGCCACCCAGCCAAAATTAGGAAACTTAAAATGGAACAGTTTTTGTTGCTGAAAATTCCTTCTTCTTTTTTTATAGATATTTTAGGAAATTAGTGGAGACAGAATGGTACAGTACTGATCTGTTTGGTGAATTGACCTTGACACATAATGTTCTGTTTGATGAATTGACCTGTAGGTTTCCTCAACACATAATGTTCTGGGACTAGTTGTAATCGCAGATACATACTGTGTCAAAAAATCCACCCAGCCAAAATTAGGAAACTGAATGGAACAGTTTTTTTGCTGAAAATTCCTATTTTTAGATATTTTAGGAAATTAGTAGAGACAGAATGGCACAGTACTGATCTGTTTGGTGAATTTACCTTGACACACAATGCTGTTTGGTGAATTGACCTTGACACATAATGTGTGGGACTAGTTGTAATCGCAGATACATACTGTGTCAAAAAAAAACACCCAGCCAAAATTATGAAGCTGAACAGTTTTGTATCTGAAAATTTTTATTTTTAGATAACGAAGGAAATTAGTGGAGACAGAATAGTACAATTAAGTTTGTTAAAGTGAGCACACGTCCTGTGCCAAACTCCAGTTTTGTTGCTGAAAATTGTCATTGTAGAGTTATTTAAGGAAATGCCAAGGAAATTAGTTGGAAAAGAATGGTGCAACTAAGTTTTGTTAAAGCCTGCACACATTCTGTGCCAATGAAATTCCACAGTTTTGTAGCTGAAAATTGTCATTTTTAAATGTTGTTGGAAATACTAAGGAAATTAGTTGGGACAGAATGGTACAGCTAAGTTTGTTAAAGCGAGCACACATTCTGTGCCAAATAATGTGTTTTTAAAGCATGACACACATGTTCCCAAATTCTTGTGTGACACAATAATAAATTTCACCTCTGATTGAGAAGTACAAGCTGTTTGGTGAATTGACTTTGACACTTCATGTTTTGTTCAGTGAATTGACCTTGACACATAATCTTCTATTTGGTGAATTGACCTTGACACAATGTTCTGTTTGGTGAATTGACCTGTAGGTTTTCTCGACACATAATGTTCTGGGACTTGTTGTGATCGCAGATACATACTGTGTCAAAAAAGCCACCCTGGTAAAATTGTCTGATAGACAAGTACAGATCATGACTCAACACTTTATGATTTATAATTCCATACCAATTGTCCTTTAAAGAAATTACCACCTCAGTTTTGTAGTATAATTGTGATATCTTTTGGAAGGGTATTTTCATTTTCTGTATATTGAAGGGAAATTATGAAATGAAATGAAAAAACTGTGGGGTCATATTGCTCTTATTGAGTTACAGTGTGTTTAACTTAACCTTTTTGCACTCGAAATATATGCATGAACTATTTTTGTCTGTTGGTGTCGATTCACAACATAAACAACTCCAATAAATACATCAAGTAAGTAAATGCAGCTGTCTTGTAACAGTATAGATATCAAAGTTTAGTAGATCGGGAATAGTTAATGATGTTTTTGCACTTAAAATACAGAAAAATTCATATAGATTTTAGTTTAAAAGAACATGCTGGGAGTATATAATTGTCAGTTTTTAGAATTGCACATAAGTTACAAATTCTTGCCTCAAAATTTAAAAATGAAACTTTTAAAAAGTTGTGGTGCTGATCAAATTTTTAAATTATTTGCCAAAGGATAAATTTTTATACAAAAGTTTAGGTTAGCTCATTAATGTTTTCAAGAATTGATGTTCAGTGTTTGGAAAAGTACATCGACAAATTTGATAAATTTGTACACCATTCAAATTAGACTGAAGTCATAAATTACAAAATTGAAATACACGTTTAGGAGTAGAAATATATATGGATGATATATTTGATAAACAGAAACAGTAAAATTCTGCAGAATTAGAACTTTTTGATTAAACCATCCTTCAGCCACAGAATGTAGTTTTACTTATAGTGGTATCTCTTTACATACAGAAATTTATTAAGAGTTAAAAATTCACTTCAAAATTGACAGTTTTAAACAATGAAACCAAATTGAAATTCATTTTCATCTTCAACAAATGGAGTATCTTTTGGAACATATTACATAATTGTGTCTTCCAACCAGTGTATTCTAGTGATAATTAAATACTCTAAATTTCATTTAATTTCTTTAATACTTGTGTTAAATATATCTGTAAATTAGAATTATATATTTACAAAATATTGATAATGTTGACCCTTTGATGAATTGAAAGTAAAGATGAGAACATTCATTGTGAACATCAACATTATATAACAGTGTGTGCTCAGCATTCAGCAAGCTGTGTGTTAGCTAGAGTAGTACTACATTTCAATGGTTTAGAAATACTTGGGGGTGGAAATGCACTGTGACAATCTCATTGTCCTCTTGTTTATGTAATTACATCAAGGTAGACTTAAATTAATTATTCCACAGAAACCTAATTTAACTTATTCTACAAATAAAATAACATGTATTTATAATCCAGTATTTCCTTTTCTATTACTTGCAGAAACATGTTTTTCCTGATCTTTTCAATTTGTTCTTATTTCATGATTATTTTGGAAATTAAAGAAAATATTGGGGGGGGGGGGGGTGAAACCATTAGCAGAAAGCCCAACAAAAAGAAATGTAAATATTGATAAAGCTCTCTTACCAAAGTCTTTACTTGTTACTCATCTGTGAGGGAATGAAGACTAGGTGTCTAATGGTCCCTTATTTATACCCAGATCCTCTGACCCTCTGAGACCCTGAGTACTACTCCTCAGGCCCTTTGACAGGCCCTATCCAGGTATGACACCAGGTAATTACAGATGTGTGAAGTCATTTAGTCACTCAGGTGGTGTCTAGATGTGTTTTAATGTCTGTGATTGAAGTAGATAATTAGATAGATAATTAGATTGTTTGTAATCTGAGCAAATGGTGAAATTATAGTGTATAAGTCAATTCATTTTTACCTATCCAGTGTTTCATGCCTCTTAGGTGTCACACAACAATTATGAAGGGGAGAAAAATATTCATGGAAATATGATTAGAATGAACAGTATTATTTTATCAATTTAGTTTTAATTTGTAATTTGTTTTCTTTTTAACTTTTTTTTGGGGGCATATACTTGTAATATTGAGTAACACATATACTTTTTCTGATACAGTCTGATTCATTCATGCTTCAATAATCCTATTAAACCTGTGTTTACTTGCTGCACCAAAAATGGAAAAGAAATAAGAAAAGGAAAAATTAAAGGAAAAGTAGTTGGTAAAAATTAATTAATCAAAAATACTTTTCCATATTCAACCTTCGAAATTGTTTATAGAACTTATTTTTCATTCAATGAATTGTAAGAATTGTAATTTTTTTTTTTTGGGGGGGGGGAGCATTTTAGATATAAGAAAATCAGGTTAGAGTAAAAACAGTCATACATGGAATGTGGATTAGGAATTCTTTTTTCTGAATTCCTATCAATTGAAAATTGCGGTTATAATTCATTATATTTTATTATATGCATACTTCTTTTAGATTGTATACATGCATGTGCTTTGAAATTTGTCAAAAGCTAAGAAATATAGCAATCATCCTCAAGAAAGTCTCAAACTAAAAGAATTTTGTCAGCTATTTTCATATAGGAATATTGTACCGCACTGGTATATTGTGATATGATTATGAATAATCTAATCATCACATGTCAGAAAAGCCAAGATTTTAAAACGTCCTTCCAAAATGCATTGTTTTCTTTTTAATTATAGTATTCCAAATTAGAATTGTAAGTCGATCGTATAGTTTGTTTTACATATCATCTCCATGGACGTTGAAAAAGATGATACCCATGCATCCATGGTTTATATGATTTAATAATTGATTAATTAAGCCTCTCAATTCATGAACACTAATTCACTCTGAAGTGGGAGGAAGTTGTGATACGAACAGATGATTTCATTTTGGAATCCGCAGTTTTAATGACAGTAATTCGACGAATAGGAGTCAGAATTCTTATTTTCCACTGCTCAATAAATGCAAGAATTGGGAGTCCAAAGTTTATATTAACAATTTTGTTAAGATCAAGAGAAACTTGAATGCCTAATGAATTAAAGGTTCTCCGGTCTAGACAATTTTTGTTTTAGAAGTATTAATCTTTAGACCAAAAAAGTCGGAGTAAAATTCAATGATATCTAAAGCTGCAAACAGGGATTAAGGAAAATGAAGTATCGTCTGCATATTGTAATATCTTAATTATGCTGTTTTCTATAAATATGCCTTTTATATATATCTTTGTTTTGTTTAATTAATGTGAATGCAAGAATTTTGTCAAATGCTAACTAAATATGGCATTAAAGGATCCCCCTATCTATACACCCCCTTTGCATGTCGAACTGTGCTGGAAAAAAAAACTCTCCATGAGCCTCAAAAATTTGTGTTTAAATTCTTTATCCATTGAATAAAGTAGTCTCCTAAAACAAAGTACTTCAAAACTCTTTTTATGAATGACCATGATATTGAGTCAAAAGTCTTCTAGAAATCTATGAGCACTAAAAGACCTAGAATATTGTTGCAAAATTTTGTGTAGAGCATTATCGATCATAGTTAAATCAAACACTTCATTTGCATTTCGTGAGTATATTTTTCAAGTCCACAGTGTTGAAATTGATGATTTGTACCCATCTTTTCCAGTCACTTTATCTATTAATTTGCCTACTTGATTGGTTTTGTAGAGAGTATCTATATATATCCGGATAAGATGATTTTTTTTATGATTATATTTCCCTTTTTCTCACATTTCCCATGTAATTCACACAAAATCTTTATGAAACACAAAGAAGTGTTTGAGTTAAGTTCAAGTTTTAATTCCAGTGAAATATTTGACTGATCAAGATATAATTACAACGCTCTATGCAATATGATTTTTGCCAATATTTTGTGTATTTTATGAGAAAATCGAATCCATACCCGTGAATACTGCGTTTCCTTTGCTTTGGAGCCATTAGTCCTCATGATCCACAGTGACGACTCCTCGATTGTGACTTTGTTTATAATGGTGAAATAGGGATATAATGGAATCCCTGGCAATCTTCTTAATCATTCAAGAACAGTAACTGTTATGTATGTAAACATATTGGGGATTTTATTACAGGCAGAGTGACTTTCACACAGTCTGGTTCCCTGAACCTGTTCAGCTCCAAGGAACAGGAATTAGAACAGCGGGCTCAAATGTTAAAGAGACTGGCTTTCACCATCTTCTGTAGTGAACCGGACCAGTACCAGAGATCAATGCCAGATATACAAGGTAAACAGTCAATCTATAGTGAACCGGACCAGTACCAGAGATCAATGTCAAATATACAAGCTAGGTAAGCTAGGACACTCAATCTATAGTGAACCGGACCAGTACCAGAGATCAATGTCAAATATACAAGCTAGGTAAGCTAGGACACTCAATCTATAGTGAACCGGACCAGTACCAGAGATCAATGTCAGATATACAAGCTAGGTAAGCTAGGACACTCAATCTATAGTGAACCGGACCAGTACCAGAGATCAATGTCAGATATACAAGCTAGGTAAGCTAGGACACTCAATCTATAGTGAACCGGACCAGTACCAGAGATCAATGTCAAATATACAAGCTAGGTAAGCTAGGACACTCAATCTATAGTGAACCGGACCAGTACCAGAGATCAATGCCAGATATAGTGAACCAGACCAGTACCAGAGATCAATGCCAGATATACAAGGTAAACAGTCAATCTATAGTGAACCGGACCAGTACCAGACATTGTAGGTATAAGGACAGTCTCCCCTCTTCCTGGATTGCCCCATGTCTCTCATTGTTTTTTGTAATTTTTTGTCCGTCTGTCTGTCATAAAATCTAGTGAACGCTTCTCCTCCTGTATGTCTTATCAGATGAACTTGAAACTTTTTACAATATGCTTCTTTACCATTTGTAGATGTGCATATTTCAGGGACAGGAGGATCCAATCACTTTCCTAAAAATTATAGTGGATCTGAGGGGTAGAGGGTATCATTTTCCTAAGTTTATAGTGGATCTGAGGGGTAGAGGGTATAAAATAGCTTGTGAACATTTCCTCCTTCTATATGGTTTATTGAGTAGCCTTGAAATTTTGTACAATACATCATTTAATGATGTTCACATTGTTCTGACCAGGTTTCTTATATTTTCCTACAATTTACAATGGATCAAAGAAAAGTGTTTTTAGCCCCCTTTTTTTAGGCCGTTTTTTTTTTCATGTACAAGGGTATGCTCACTTTCTTACTGGTACGTAACCATAACATTCATTCTTTTAGTATCATACACAACAATGACATTAGTCACATTGGTGTTGAGTCTTTTCTCCATTTTTTTCCTCTATGCACAATAGTGCCGTTAATATTGTCTATGTTCCTGCTCATGCTTTCTCCTCCATGCCATGCAGTAAGTACAGGAAGGGGAGGGGGCTGTAATTTGGAGCACTTTCAATTTGGGGAGCTGGGAAGACATTCTGTTTTAACAAAAACAAAATAATCATATTTAAAAATGGATATGTCTGGTAACCAGAGCTATAAATAATACTTCAAAATAAGACAGTCCAAAATTACTCTGATAAACAAAATAAGACAGTCTGGTACAAAATTACTCTGATAAACAAAATAAGACAGTCTGGTACAAAATTACTCTGATAAACAAAATAAGACAGTCTGGTACAAAATTACTCTGATAAACAAAATAAGACAGTCTGGTACAAAATTACTCTGATAAACAAAATAAGACAGTCTGGTACAAAATTACTCTGATAAACAAAATAAGACAGTCTGGTACAAAATTACTCTGATAAACAAAATAAGACAGTCTGGTACAAAATTACTCTGATAAACAAAATAAGACAGTCTGGTACAAAATTACTCTGATAAACAAAATAAGACAGTCTGGTACAAAGTTACTCTGATAAACAAAATAAGACAGTCTGATACAAAATTACTCTGATAAACAAAATAAGACAGTCTGGTACAAAATTACTCTGATAAACAAAATAAGACAGTCTGGTCCAAAATTACTCTGATAAACAGTGAAGTGTCCTTTGTATACTTAGTGTACTGTTTTCATGGATTGGTCTCTTTCCATCAAGAAACCATATTGTTGATAACAACATGTGTGTATTTCAGAGCGTTTGGCGGAGTCCCTTCGTGTGCCTCATCAGGCCCCGTCTGTCATGGCCCAGGTCTTCCTGTGTGTCCGAGTCCTAATTCTCCGGATGTCCTCTCATCAACTGACCTCACTCTGGCCTACGGTCATCACCGAAATGGTTAGTAACTTAAATTTCTAGAAGGTAGTTTTGTAGTTATATGTGCTACATGAACTACAACGAAATGGTCAATGACTTTATTCAAGAAATAAATTTCATTTTCGAAAATACATGAAGGCATTAAAGGTGAAGATAACGAACGATAATCAATATCATAACTCCTCTAAGCATTACAAAATAGAGAGTTGGTTAACAACGACCCCTGGATATACCAGAGGTGGGATCAGGTGCCTAGGAGTAAGCAGTCCCTGTAGACTGGTCACAACCTTATATCTTGATCAGGTAAATGGAGTTATCCGTAGTCAAAATCAGTGTGCCAAGAACAGCCTAAGAATCGGTATGAAACAAGTCGGGCAGCATTTGACCCAATGATAGGTTGTGTTGGCTAACTAGATCATTATAACGACCATAGAATTTGCGAAATACTGGCATTGCTGTTCATACCCTCCCTCATGTATTTTCAAAGTGAAATTTAGTTTTTTGTTTACATTTTACTTTCATTTCTGTAGGTGGTTAGAATAGTCGCACAATATTTATCAAGATTCATTCGCACATTGTTCACATTCATGAGGAAATCGCTATCATCACAGTTGGTAAAAATATTGAATAAAAACATTGGAAATGCAAATATATGTTTTATGAACTACACCAAGATAGTCATTTGCTTTGTATATGTTACAATGGTGCAATCAAAATTTACTCTAGCTCATTTTCAAACATAAATGTAAAATAACAATGACTGACATGTTTTGAAATCTAAAGAGACTGGTTAACGTTTTTTGAAAAAGTGTTTTTCATTTTATGCTGAAGATTTAACTACAGTGCTCCCTTAATATATTGCCCCTGTTATAATGCCACCCTTGCTTATTATCTGAAAATCCTAAAGATGAGATTTCTCCCAATGTTAACACCCCCATTGTAATGCCAACCCCACATAATGCCATATGCCACTGATTTTCACAAACAAATGGTCAAATTTTGATGGGTTTACCCTTGATAATAATGCCAATTACCTAACACCCATCAGTAATCACACCTGTATTTGGTGATGAGTGTGGTGAAGTGTGACAGCCTGGACAGGGTATTCAGGTGGTCAGGTTAATTACAGATAATTGCTGAATTCAACTCAAGATTATACCTACATGTTTATACAGAATGGAACCCAAATAAATTTACAGAATTGAATTTCTTTTGACTGCTCAGTGAATTGTCTGCAATGTTGACTTTGTCACCCCTGCATTATTGCCCAAATTAGTCTTGAACAAAAGTTGGCAATATATTGAGGGAGCATTGTCATTTAATGTTGGCAACCAAAATTTGGATCTTCTGAATGCAAGGATAAGAGCAATGTTTTAGCCTTAACTCTGTAATATGTAAACAAAAACTCAAGTCTATTTATGTTTACAAACAATCCAGTGAAATGTAAATTTTGTAATTTAAAGCACCTAACTTTTGTACAGTCACTAATTTAACTTTTAAATGACACATTTTACCTATAGTGTACTTGAAATGTGATTGAGATAATAAACTTGGATTAATATCCATTTATTTGGAAGACTTCGTAAACAATAATAACACACCTCGATCTTTTTCATTTCAAAACAAATAATAAACTCTCTACAATGAGCTTCTGTCTTGATATCTTTCTGTAGACTTTGATCATATAAAGTGAAAAACAAAATTTGGAGACAAATCGTGAATCAGCCCCTTTATTTTATGTCCTGTAAACCAGAAAATAGCCAGCCTTTATAGTCATCAACAGCTTTCAATGCAAACATTGATTACTGCTGGAGTGTAAGGAGATGTTTATAGGATTTCATGTCTTTTTTGCAAGTTCATGTCTTGGTGTGTGTTTATATGATTTCATGTGTTTTTTAGCTCATCTGATCTGAAGCCTCAAGTGAGCTTTTCTGATTGCCTGTTGTCCGTCGTCTTTCCGTCTGTCTGTCTGTAAACTTTTTACATTTTCAACTTCTCCAGAACCACTGTGCCAATTTAAACCAAACTTGGCCAAAAGCATCCTTGGGTGAAGGGCTTTCAAGTTTTTTTCAAATGAAGGTTCATGTCCCTTCCAATGGGGAGATAATCACAAAAATGCAAAAATAGAGTGGGGTCATTTAAAAATCTTCCCAAGAACCACTGTGCCAGAAAAGCTGAAATTTACATGAAAGCTTCCTGACATAGTCCAGATTCAAGGTTATTAAAATCATGGCCCCCGGGATTAGGTTGGGGCCACAATAGGGATCAAAGTTTTACATGCAAATATATAGGAAAAATCTTTAAATATGAGCCAAGGTGACTCAGGTGAGTGGTATGGCCCATGGGCCTCTTGTTGTAGGTTCATATCTTTGTGTGTGTTTATATGATTTCATGTCTTTTTTGTAGGTTCATATCTTCATGTGTGTTATACGATTTCGTGTCTTTTTTTTGTAGGTTCATGTCTTCATGCAGATCGAACAGGAACTGTCTAACGATACAGACGAATTCAAGTGAGTCAAGGATTATTCTGTCGCATGATAGAGCTTAGTGGGAGATGATATGATAACCAGAAATCGATACAAGAAAAAGATGTATAATGTCACGGTCATAGTGCATGGAATGATCAAGAATTATCTGGAGGGACATTGTCAGTAATTGTGTACAGCAGATTACAGAAAAGCATGCCTCTATGAGTCATAGGTCACGTGTCATACAATGTAGGTCACATGTCATAGGTCACATGAAAGAAAATACAAATGTTACAGCATGAAGTAGGATTTTATCATTTCACAGTAGCTCATCTAAGCTGAATGGCCAAGTGATCCAGTTGTGCCTCTTAATTTCAAAATGATAGGTCAAGTTTTATACTGGTTTATGTCATGTGATCAGAAGAAATCACACTGTGTCCATTTCTTACATGTTTCCTCTGAGCAGTACTGAGTAAGTATGACCTTGACCTTTCATTCAAATGTTTGAACTTGACCTTGCTGTGAATTTGTTCTGTCCTAAACCAAAGGCAAACCTCATGCTTGTAAGGTTGGCTAAAAGCTTAATGTACTGTTGATTACAACTGCAGTTCATGTTTCTATGATAATCACATGCTGTAATGTGGGATATTCTCCTAATCTACTGTGGCTGGTAATAGTGCTACATACTTGTATACTACAATGTAGCTGCTAATATCATAACAATTTATTCATATGGAATGTAAGCATCAGATAATAAGATTGAAAAATATCCAAGCTGATTTGGCACTCTTCTTTGCATGCTAATTAACGAAAGATTTTCCACCACCTCACAGAGAGTCGTCTGTATGACAAACACGTTTTTAGTCATTCTCACGTAAAAAATTTTTATGGTGTTGATGATTTGTTTGTCTTTCTGGCAGCGTGTATTTACGCAGCAAGAGCAGGTACAGTATTCATTGGTTCCACTGTCTGTCTGTTTGTTGTTTGCACTTTGACCTCTTTTATAGATTCCGTAATTTACATCATTTCATAGATATTCATTACATGTCACAACCCCCACAGAACGAATCTTGTGTTCAGTGTTTAAAGTTTTGCAGTATTTACGTTTTATTTTAATTTATGCTATTTGATATTCATAAGATATGATTCTGTAGATATTTTATAGAGGTAATTTACTAAGTGACAGGAAAGATAGAGACGTGATCTCCTACACCCAGCCATAACCATACCTATATAGCATCATTTTCTGAAGTTATCTTAAATCTGCTTTAATATAGAACGTCTAATTTCTAATGCTCTTGATACATAGTATTATATTAAATCTATATGCATTGTGGACTTTGTGTTATGCAATTAACAAAGATAACAAATTCAAATCGGCTGCATTTAAATTAAAGATAATAATCTTTAGATTTCAAGATGGCTGTAGAATTAATGTAAGGAGTTTTGTGGTGTGAAAATTTAGTCTGTCGGATCAGTGTGGTAGACTTTTGATTTAGTTTTGAGTTGATTTATTGATATTCTAATTTAATTATGCACTAGTGTGTATATGTAGTGATAATGGGCTAATGAGTTACATGGGTAGGAGTATATGTCTTGTGTTTTTAATTTGTAAAGTTTTGATATACTGTAATTGTACTTTCTTTAGCGACAAACCTTGTTTATTGTTTTATACAAGGCCTATTCAGCTAATTCATGCTCCAGAATTACAGTACAACTTGTATTCATGCAAATTTATGATTGCACCTTAATCATGTTTCTGTCGGAAAATGTGATAGATTTAAACCTCGTCCATATAAGTGCATTTACAGTGTGTTAAATTTCATTTCAGTAATTGTTGTTTAATGGAATGGTAATTACATATGAAATAATTCAAAAAATTAATCCAAAATGACAATATCACAGGGATATTACATAGCCTGTTCTTATCTGCTTCCATCCATATGATAATCGCTGATATTGTAGAACTCAGATTGCACGGATTGCAGCGCTGGACTCGAGCTGGGCTCACCTTGGCAACGGTTTGAATGCCCACAACAATCCTGCGTGGCTCCAGTTGTATCTGAGCGTGTGCAAACTACTGGACCTAGCTCTAGCCTTGCCTGCTGACCATGTGCCTCAGTTCCAACTGTAAGTATAAACTACTGGACCTAACTCTAGCCTTGCCCGCGGACCATGTGCCTCAGTTCCAACTGTAAGTATAAACTACTGGACCTAACTCTAGCCTTGCCCGCGGACCATGTGCCTCAGTTCCAACTGTAAGTATAAACTACTGGACCTAGCTCTAGCCTTGCCTGCTGACCATGTGCCTATTGTTTGCGGTTAGATGTCCCTCTAGGTCAAGAGTGTTCAGGGACTGCACACTTCTTCCAAGGTTCCCAAATCTCCCTGCAACTGTCTGTTCCCCAAATACTTTAAACCAATATTAATCCATGACATCACGATTTACCAGTGGTAAACTGGTTCTCGATGACTAGTTTTCACGACCGACATTATCTTTAACATACAAGAGACATATATAAAAGGAGTGGTTCGCGGGGAGAAATATTCACGATGATGAAGTTATTGTGAACCTTGCGGAATTTTCTCAAGCGAATAAAAGTTGATTTACAGCATAATCAGCTCTTGTCAGTCATCAAACCCATCTGTTGTGAAAAATATCGGTGAAATCTAATCAAACCCATCTGTTGTGAGAGATATCGGTGAAATCTAAGCTGTGTAGTTTATGTAATCTTATCTAAACATGAATAAACACATAAACAAGTACACACACACACACACACAATGGAACCACCTGTCAGGGTAGATTCTGGTTTCTGTAATAAATTTCACCACTGAGGCCTATAACTCATATATCACTTGAATGTCATGTTAGCTAAATGCCCTTCAATCATATTGCTACAGTCCATGTCATATGTTTTAATGAATTTGCAATATTGCATTAATCTGCACAAAAATATATCTAGTTAGAATTGCTTGCGAGATCAATGATTGCCTAAACTCCTATTAACACTATAATTTAGCGTGTTTGAAAGTTAGCGCAATCTGAGCTGATGCGATATCTTGACCTAGTGCAACACTCTTTTATCGTACATGATAATTGTAGATGTAAGTAGCGAATTTTCCATTTGAATGTAGCCAGAAATCAGTGCTTTTTGCTTCATCTCCAGAGGTGCTGAAATAGGAATCCGCCAAAATATATGTATGATTTATTGATTGAATATTGTTTACCGTCCCTCTCGAGAATATTTCACTTATATGGAGACGTCACCACTGCTGGTGAAGGGCTGCAAAATTTAGGCCTATGCTCGGCTCTTATGGTCATTGAGCAGGGAGGGATCTTTATCGTGCCACACCTACTGTGACATGGGACCTCGGGTTTTGAAGTCTCATCCGAAGAACCACCCCATTTAGTCGCCTCTTATGACAAGCAAGGGGTACCGAGGACCTATTCTAACTCGTATCCCCACGGGATATGTAGGAACATGTGGACTGTATGTATTATTGTGAACATGTGGACTGTATTATTGTGAACATGTGGACTGTATTTATTATTGTGAACATGTGGACTGTATTTATTATTGTGAACATGTGGACTGTATTATTGTGAACATGTGGACTGTATGTATTATTGTGAACATGTGGACTGTGTGTATTATTGTGAACATGTGGACTGTATTATTGTGGACATGTGGACTGTATGTATTATTGTGAACATGTGGACTGTATTATTGTGGACATGTGGACTGTGTGTATTATTGTGAACATGTGGACTGTATTATTGTGAACATGTGGACTGTGTGTATTATTGTGAACATGTGGACTGTGTGTATTATTGTGAACATGTGGACTGTGTGTATTATTGTGAACATGTGGACTGTATTATTGTGGACATGTGGACTGTGTGTATTATTGTGAACATGTGGACTGTATTTATTATTGTAAACATGTGGACTGTATGTATTATTGTGAACATGTGGACTGTATGTATTATTGTGAATCAGTCACACATTTGATCTAACAACATCATGTCACTGTCATCCAAATCGATGTGGAAAATGCTAAACATGTGTTGTTGTCCTTTAGGTACCGCTGGGCCTTCATCGGTGGAGTGGCTGCCGGGAATGACAATGGTAACAGCGAGGAGGACGAGGAGGAAGAAGAGAAGAGAGAGGACAAAAAGAAGAAGAAAAAGAAGAAAATAAAATTTGTCCCCCACATCATCCGTTTAACCAGACTCATCAATGAAAGGGTCAGTGAACATTTAGTTTGTTCAGTACAATGAAAGGGTCAGTGAACATTTAATGTGTTCAGTACAATGAAAGGGTCAGTGAACATTTAGTGTGTTCAGTACAATGAAAGGGTCAGTGAACATTTAGTTTGTTCAGTACAATGAAAGGGTCAGTGAACATTTAATGTGTTCAGTACAATGAAAGGGTCAGTGAACATTTAGTGTGTTCAGTACAATGAAAGGGTCAGTGAACATTTAATGTGTTCAGTACAATGAAAGGGTCAGTGAACATTTAATGTGTTCAGTACAATGAAAGGGTCAGTGAACATTTAATGTGTTCAGTACAATGAAAGGGTCAGTGAACATTTAGTGTGTTCAGTACAATGAAAGGGTCAGTGAACATTTAGTTTGTTCAGTACAATGAAAGGGTCAGTGAACATTTAGTTTGTTCAGTACAATGAAAGGGTCAGTGAACATTTAATGTGTTCAGTACAATGAAAGGGTCAGTGAACATTTAGTGTGTTAAGTACAATGAAAGGGTCAGTGAACATTTAATGTGTTCAGTACAATGAAAGGGTCAGTGAACATTTGATGTGTTCAGTACAATGAAAGGGTCAGTGAACATTTAATGTGTTCAGTACAATGAAAGGGTCAGTGAACATTTAGTGTGTTCAGTACAATGAAAGGGTCAGTGAACATTTAATGTGTTCAGTACAATGAAAGGGTCAGTGAACATTTAATGTGTTCAGTACAATGAAAGTGTGTTCAGTGTTCATTTATTATTACATTGAATGGAAATACAGGTACATGTATTTATAATATATGATTTGACAGATTTGTATTACCTGTTCTGATTGATTTATATATAAACTCTATGTAACACTTGTCCTGAGGTTGGTACAAACTTAAACATCTGTTTTGCAATAAATTCTTTATTCCTTATGCATTACAGCATATTGGTTAATATACAGTTTTATAACATTGTTAAACAAAACAGTCCTTAAATAAGAAATTTGACAAACTAATCAATGCAAGCATTTCATTTAATTTCAGCAGGTGTAAATAATAGATATAGGTGCAGACAATATACAATGTATATTATATTTTGTATGGGTTTGTACAAATGAAATGAAATACCTGTATTAATTGTTTTGTCGAAATTCTTATTTAAGGACTGTTTTGATTAAGACTCCATGTAATGCCTGTTCTGTTTTGATTAACACTCTTAACTAATGCCTGTTTTGACAGGTTGGTGGAGTGACACCCATTATGAAGCAGACTCAGGGGAGACCACTTCTGACACAGACATATCTAAACTCCCTGTCTGAGTTACAGCCCTTCTTTAACACTCTTTGTTATGCTGGAACATCAGACAGTAAATATGTAATAGTGGGGCAGAAGTCCGGCAAACATGTGACCCAGAATGGAATAGGTCAAGGTCACAGGAAAGGGATTTCCAAGTCCAGGTCCACTCCCGCCAAAATGGACAAATTCCAGAGGCCAGACAGCCAGCAAGCCCAGCAGCAGAGGAGCAACAAGCAGTTTATAGAGGACCTCATGGAGAGGGACTTCCTCGAGCGCTGTCCCTTACACTGAGGCGGGGGTGGGGTCAGGAAGTTAAAGCTTTCTTACGTATATTTCTTTGCTGTGAATCATGGGTTGAATTCAAACAGTATATAAGTAATATTAGATGTACACATAAAGTATGTTATATGGTGAAGGAGAATCAATTTGTGAACTAGAGATAGCTTTACTATACACATGTTGATAGCATTAATTAATTAGCAATGCTTGATTGATTTGGTCATTATCTTAACGGGTGCTTTATTTAGCTTTACCCTTAGTGATGAAATATTAACTTTATGATTATGTTTGACTTGTGTAACACAAATTTTTTTCTAGTCGTATTATGTAATGTGCAATTTATTTTGTTTTTAAACATTGCTTTGCTTTAAGTTATGTATGTGTGTGTAATTGTAAATGGTATTGGCAAATGCAATTATCAAAACAATATGATTTTTAAGATGAAGATTATTAACAAGATTTGATGTTTTATCCACACTTGAATTGTATCTTTGCATATCTTACGTACTCTAAGATGAGATGAGCTCTTTCTGCAGGCCACATTTACAGAGCTTTTGGCCAACATATTGCTGTTTCTACATTAATTTATTGTTTACATTGAGATATTTATATAAAGCTTTGTTACCACAGATTAATTGTTCTTGTATTACGCAATTACATAATTTGGCAAAATTGCATTTCGATGTTAAATTGTGAAAATGTGAAATTGGAGAAGCACTTTGGGGCTGAAAGAACTTAATCTTTAGTTTCTCAGGCATTGATATATTAGAATGAAAACTACTGCATTAGACATATTGAAAAGGGGAATAACTCATTTTTCATTTTCTTTTTATGCATGTTAAACTGAGAAAGGAAAGATTATTATTTTTGGCCTAATGTTATACATGTAATTTTTTATAGGAAGAAAAAATAGATTAGGAAAAGCAAGAATTTGGATTTCACATCTCACAAATTAGCTTGAAAAATGATAATTTCTTGCATAAGTGATCTACTGTATGTTGAGTGGATATGTGTATGGTTTTTTCTTTTGTTTTTATTTTTATTTTTTGTTTCCTTTGTGGAAAATGAGGTGTGTTAAACCAATGTAAGTTTTCAATTTTGTATGTATGCAATATCCAGTTTAAAGTTACATACATGTACATGTATATATACTGAGCATTTGAACAGCCTACTTGTGCAATGCACATATCAGATAGAAAGTGGTTTGGGAACATACATATACCTGATCAGGAGATAGAGTTCACGGCAGGTGTTACCAGTCAACGGGGGTGCTTGCTCCTCTTTGGCACCTGAACCCGCTTCTGGGACCTGTGTTTGCTCTGCTCTCAATTTTGTATTCTCTATCTAGGATTTATGAGATTGATCACTGTTTATTATCTTATAAAAATGGTCTAATCTGACACCCATTTCAATTCTGATGTCAATTTCGATTCCCAGTTGCCCTTTCTCTGTGTTCTTTACACTGTGCAGTCTACGAGATTTATTGTGTGATTAGTGGTGTACGATATAACTCTGTCATCCAGGCAATAATATTTTGATATCTGTTTCCATAATACATAATATTTTGTTTTTATTTATTTTTTAATTAATTTTTTTTTTTTTTTTTTTTTGTTAAGTGTTAATTGTGCAAGTTGTTTATATATCTTAGCTGTTCTTCCATTGATCACATTCCTGGTTATTTATTCATGTATTGACATGGTGTGAAGGATTTGAATCTTTACTATACATATACACCTGTAATTGTAATTTTCCTCCATAAGCATCAGATTCTTTATTTCCTTAAGCTATACAGCTCATTGGTTTATATACAACATATTTACAAATAAGACAGTTGGGTGTCAGTAGACATACAGATACAATTTGAGGATTTAAAATCAATGCATTTCAATATGCATATAACAATACACGTCGATAATTTGTTGTTGCAAAGTACAGCATTTCATAAATTACATGAAGATCGTAATTTTGTAGCCTGTTGTAGGAACTTTCCTACAATATAGATGTACAAGAAAATTCAAACCTCATTTTTTTCGCCCATTCAGCCCTTATGCTAAACGGGCAAAATCAAAATAGGTTTTCAGGTGAATTTAAAAATGGAACAGACTTGTTTTTTGTTGTTGTTTTTTTTTTAATTTATCTGGGCAAAACACTTCTCTGTACACAGTATATTCCACATAATGAGAGACTGATAAGAAAACATTTATTACTGCTCACCTACATTAGCCAAGGGTTACCCCATCCAAGGTTTCTCTCCTTTTCAGGTGAGAAGGAAAGAACTGAAGATTGTTACTGCTTTACAGATTTCTACTCCGAAGTTAGACAGGGTAACTTTTACCACAGGTACACCCTGTAAACCAAAGTTTTTAGATTCAATTTTGTGAGTTCTTCAGTTCTGAGGGGTGACATTTCCATGTGAGTCAATGGCTAGACCTTATGTTTTAACACAGTGACTTTTAACACAGTGACCTTTTTACATGTACAGATTTACAACGTCTCGCTGTTTGAGGGATGCTGATGTGCACACTAATTATCCACAGTTTGATTTCATTTGTTGTACAGATTCTCTCAGAACTGTCTATTGCCCAAACTCTCGGATTTTGATTTCATTTGTACTACAGATTCTCTCAGAACTGTCTATTACCCAAACTCTCAGACTTTGTCACAGTGTCCTGGTGTGTATCTGGGAGATATTTTAATGTCTGCCGGCGTCGTGTGGGTGTGGAGAACTCTGATATTAATATTGATACCAGAATCTTTGTTGTTTTTTTAACTGCTCTCTGTTCCAAACTAACAGCAGAGTTTGATTCCTAATGAAAAATCAAACAGAGACTTGATTTAGTTATAGTTCAACTGCTGTTATTCAGGCAGAAGTTGATTGCTTTTCTTTCGAGCTTTTGTGTCAACTTCCCAAGTACAAACCCTGTTAACTTCATTAGCATAAAGTGAAGATTTTATCTCAAATATTTTGAGACTTGAATCTAATGAGAAATTTAAAACTGTGATATGAAATTTAAATGTTTGCCAATAAAACATTAACTTAGAACTATAAAAAGCATTGTTTTACTTCAAACCATGTTCAATCTGATTCAAATCAGATTTTTGATCCGTTCCTGACCGCCATAAAACGGCTGAGATATTGCCAAAACGGCATAAAATCATAAACAATTGACCCGCTCCGGTGATGTGAATAATGTAGCTTTGTGTTGCCACATGATACTACTGTACCAGTTAATCAGACTGAAACATTTTCTCATCAAGACTGCTATTGCTGTGTGGTATTTATAGATGTACATCTCTATGTGTAGGTCTTTGAATAATTTAGAATACCCAAAAACCAGATTTACTTCATTCTCCCTCTTATCCTGAACTTTGGGCAGGGCCATGACACACTGTCCAGTCATATTCACTTTTTAGGTCACCTGAATCATTCAGGTGACCTATTGCTATCTGTTTTTGTCCGTCGTCGTGCGTTAACATTTGAACATTTTCAGCTTCTTCTCTGAAACCCCTGAACCAATTTTGACATATAGCATCTGTGGGTGGAGGGGAACAAAAATTGTGAAATTCGTGGTCCCTGCCGCCCCCCCCCCCCCCCCCCCCCCCCCCGGGCCTGAGGGGTGGGGCAAAAACCATCAAAATGAGTGTAATTTTAAAAAATCTTCTTCTTTACTCCTGGACATCAAGAAGCCAAACTGTGGGCATAATTATAATGAACGTTGAGCCCTCTACCAAAATTGTGAAATCCATGGCCCCTGAGGCAGGGGTTCTTGTGTTAGGGTGGGGCTCTATTGGTCATATAGTGAAAATGTAGAAATTCTTTGAAAATCTTCTTCTCTGTCTCTGGGTATTAAGTAGACAAACTAATAGCATGGTAATGATGAGCAAGGATGCCTCTTTAAAAATTGTGAAATTCATGGCCCCTGGATCAGGGGTTCTGGTGCTAGGGTGGGGCTCTATAAGTCATATAGTGAAAATGCATTATTTCTTTGAAAATCTTCTCTGTCCTTGGGTATTAAGTAGACAAACTAATAGTATGATAATGATGATCAAGGATGCCTCTTTCAAAATTGTGAAATTCATGGCCCCTGGGTCAGGGGTTCTGGTATTAGGGTGAGGCCCTATTGATCATATAGTGAAAATGCATTTTATTTCTTTGAAAATCTTCCCCTCTGCTGCTGGGTATTAAGTAGACAAACTAATAGTATGATAATGATGATCAAGGATGCTTCTTTCAAAACTGAAATGTATGGCCCCTGGGTCAGGGGTTCTGGTGCAAAGGCGGGGCTGATTGATTATATAGTGAAAATGCAATATTTCTTTGAAAATCTTCTGTTTTTGTCCTTCGTCATGCGTTAACATTTGAACATTTTCAGCTTCTTCTCTGAAACCCCTGAACCAATTTCAACCAATTTTGGCATATAGCATCTGTGGGTGGAGGGGAACAAAAATTGTGAAATTCGTGGTCCCTGCCCCCCTGGGGCCTGAGGGGTGGGGCAAAAACCATCAAAATGAGTGTAATTTTAAAAAAATCTTTACTCCTGGACATCAAGAAGCCAAACTGTGGGCATAATTATAATGAGCGTTGAGTCCTCTACCAAAATTGTGAAATTCATGGCCCCTGGGGCAGGGGTTCTTGTGTTAGGGTAGGGCTCTATTGGTCATATAGTGAAAATGTAGAAATTCTTTGAAAATCTTCTTATATTGGTTTTATCTAAGGAGTAAATAACCCTTTTCTTTATGATGTCTCAGACCTAGGTTTTTTAAAAAGGATTATTGATTGAACATAAAAATGACACATGTACTTCATGACCACAAGCTATTCAATGTTTCTTCCATCCAAAAGTAAAATTCTTATATTTAAACACAAACCTAATTCAAACATTGGAAGGTTGTTACATGATACTCAGGTGACCTATAAGGCCCCTGGGCCTCTTGTTGTTAAGTACCATACGAGTGTCTATAATAATTTTCTGATGCGAATTTACGACCCACTGACCACACTGAGTTTTAATTCATTTTCTGCCAGTGAGCATGTTTGACCTTGGGCAAGGGCCTTGACAACGCCCTAAGGAAAGCAGTATCTGCATGAAATATATTATGAGAACATCAGAGGGCACTAAATGATAATAAGATGATTTCTAGGTCACTTGAGTGATCTATTGCAATTGAAAGGTGTGTGTTAACAATTGAACAATTTTAACTTCTTGATAACTACCATTCCAATTCTTTTCAAATTTGGTATGAAGCATTTTTGGGACGGGGGGGGGGGGGCATAAGATGTAAATTTTCAGGACTCCTGGGGCCTTATGGGCAAGGCAAAAATTAACCAATTTTCAAAAGTCTTCTCTACAACTGCACATCTGTAAGAAAAACTAAATGCATATTAATCATGTAGAGCAGGAAGGCCACTACCAAAATTTTAACTTCAGTGATCCAGGGGGTACATGTTCTGACTCCAGTGCAGGACCATTTGTGGTATATAGTGCTTTGTGTGTAAAAAAAAAAAAAAAAATTAAATGCCCTCTTCAGACTTCTTTAATGCTTTTGATGTTAAATTAAAATTAAATAGGATATTTAGAAGAAGCAAGTATAAGTCCTTTACTAAAACTGTAAATTTCATGATCCCAGGGGTAGAGGGTTATGGTTCCAAGGTGGGATAAAAAATTATTAATATATGTGATTATTATCTAAAGACTTCTTTAAATTTGCTGATGCGTACTGTATTTAAAACTAGATGCATATTTAGGAAAAGCAGAAAGGGATGTGCCAAAATTTTGAATTTCACAAACCCAGGGTTCTGACTCAAGGGTAGTCCAAAAATAATTGTATAGTGTTGATGTAACATGTATTAAAGTCGTTCATCAGTATCTGCACTTTCGGGAGCATTTGTGTTTTAAGGACGTTACTATACATTTTGTTTTATACTGCTGTTGAATTTTATAGGTGCAAAACACTGGATAATTATATTTTTTATAGTCCCTGAAGCTAACGATACTTTTAATTACTAATTTGCAGGTGACTGATAAGGTCTACGGGGCCTTTCGTTATATTCTATCAGTGTTTTTACCTAATATTTTTATCTTGTATTATATATGTAGGCCTATTAAAGAGAAAGTATTTAAAGCTCATTTTCTCACCCTAAATCATCTTATTTCTATTTAAATATTATGGAAACAAATTAAGAATATTTTTTATCAACTTTGAAATAATCATATGTTTGTCAAAAGCACTAGGAGTCAATGTATATAGCATATTTTTGTCCAGAAAGCAAAAATTCAGGGGACATAATTTGAAGATTACAATCATTTTAAAATTGGAAATAAATGCATAAAAATCATTCTTTATAGGAAATGACTATCATTTCAATTTAATTCTTTAATATTTTTTAAAGAAAATTTTGCGATCTTTATTCATCCCATTTTAAACAACAACAAAAAAAAAATTCGAGCTTGCCAGGATTCGAACCTGGAATCTTCTGATCCGTAGTCAGACGCGTTATCCATTGCGCCACAAGCCCTTGTTAGTTGTGGGTGGGGTTAACTAATATTATATCAGTTTAAGTGACACTGTATGCAGGACCAGCATGTGCACCGATTCCCCATGCCCACGTTGTATTTAGACAGACATCTTAGGTTTATTGAAACATTTAAAATATGAAAATGATAATAAAAGACGAATTAGACTGGCAATTCAATGTCGTCCTAGTTGTCATATAAGTCTTTGGTCGTCATGGGCACTTTTGAAAATAGATCTAGGAACAGGGCCTAAATAAATAAACCTTCTAGTTCTTCCATCGTTAGCAGACGGATAAACAGGTAGAGGGAGAATGCGGAGGAGTTTACAGGGATGGAAACTAGTCGACATGCGTCAGCGCATTGCCAGTCTCACTGAGTCGGGATAAACCGAGGCGCGGATCCAGCGAGGAGCTATAGGGAGCGTACTACGATTGAAACACTGATTGAGTCGTGTACATCTGTCAACGTTGAAACATGTGTGAATTTGCAAGAATAGTTCTAAAATTTTATTCAAACTTTTCTTTTTCGGTCTGTAATTATACTGACGCTTGGAACCTTACACTGGAGATCGAAGGATCTGACATGTTAATCCAGTTATAACAAGAATAGATATGGGTTACCCCATATCCAAGATATTCGACTTTTAATTTACTTGAATTTTCACTATGCTCAGCTGATCTCTAAGAAAAGACTGCACTTGTTATGAAACTGGTGTATAGTCCTTCATGTCCGTAGCAAATACCGTCACCAGTCTTTTGTCACTAGCAAACAGTGCACACACCAGTGCTTGCAAGACATATATGAAAAAATGGATAGATGGCACAAATACGGTACAAAGATATTTATGCTTTTTTGTCGAATGATAAAGAAGGAAATTAAGGAAGTTGGGGATTAGCAAATTTATTAAAATACAGCAGAAAAGTATAGCTTTAAAAATACTACATGCGAATGCGTATAATACCTATTATTAATACAACTTATTGGGGCAGATACTTTGTGCAGGCTTAATTTTTGCTAAAAATGATCATATTTATCACAAAATTTCCCTATCAAACCAGTCTTATTTCATCATTCATCCCAAATTTTTCCTTTTATATCTGTATGGAAATTCAAAGCAAAGACATGAAAAAATTGAAATCTCTCGGAATAAATACAATTGTACTCTAATTTTTACCATGTAACAAATTAATGTGAACTTTAGAATGGCAAAAACAAGAAGGATTGATGTAATCTACACTTTCTCCAAATTTTGTGTATGGTATAACCTTAACAGCAAAGAAACCCTTAAAAAAATAAATAGACATGTATATGTCACACTGAATACATTGCAAATATCTTCAGACTGGTGACCTTCACCTTTTAATTGTGGTCCGAATCCAGGTGTTGAGTGTTGTACATACGCATTCCGTCATTAAACAACGGGAAAACCCCACATGAATTAATGATTAACACTCTCTCTCTCTCAGAAGAAATTGTATGATAGTTAACGAACAATATTCATCAAAGTAATTTAATTGTTGCAATAGTATAATCAATCGTGAAAAAAATTTCAATCGAAGAATGACCTATATTTCGTGAAAAGACTGAGGAGGCAGCTAGCGTAGGAATATGAACACTTCTTATATACATTTCTGGGGGGAAAGTGATTTTTCTTAAAAACATTTGACTTTAATTTTGTTTTCTCCCACGTATTACATACACATCGATATTCTATACATTTGTTGTAATCCTGTATCTGCTGATCATGAATGGAACTATATTTTTTCAGAGCAATTGTGTGAAGAGTACCTGAATCCAGTAATATATCTTGAATAGATAATATGCACTGATCGAATATATTAATAAATTGTGAAATTTGAAACAAAAATTAGATGTTTTACTTCGGAACTCTGTCAATTCCCCAAATCAAATGTAACTCTCACATAACTCATAAATGGGATCGTATGACCTAGGAAATTTAGCTTTGCCTAGTTTGTTCAACTTGAACCATATATAGATATAGGCCTACATATACATGTAATCCAATATCGCATGTCGGTTATAAATACTTCTGTTACTGATGAGATCCAGACTGATTCTAGTTAACTATACTGAACCCATTGCTTACGAACCTCGTGTTCAAGTTGATGACACTTAATTGTTTTCAAATGTCAACTGCATGGCAAAAGAATAGTCTGCTGACAAGGTACTTGAATTGTTGCTAAATGAATTATTTCCATCGGGATCAGCTTTAAAATCAGAGTCTTCTGAAGTCTGTAAATACTTATTAAGAGAAACAACTAAAATAACATTACGAAATGGAGTTCTTTATCAGAACGCTTTGTGGAACAATTACACCTGTGAAACAATTAGTTATACCAGCTTCTTTCAGGAAGACAGTTTTCAGACTTCTTCATACGAACCTCGGCCATCATGGACGAGATCGGACACTTCATCTCATGAGAGAACGGTTTTACCGGCCTGGTTTGGAGCAAGACGTAATTTTTTTAACCGAGACGATCAGAACCTGTGACAGATGTGTAAAGTACAAGAATCTCAGAAAACTTCGGCAGAACTAGTCAATATCCAAACTTCTCAACCATTAAATCTCTTATGTATTGATTTTCTATCTCTGGCAAGAAGCAAGGGTGGTTTTGAAAATGTTTTAGTGATAATGGACCTTGTATATCATAGCTTGGTGTGCTTTTGTTAAAAGTGTAGTCATAACCCACGATTTTCTTCAAACCCCGCCCACAAACTTGAAAAAATAGCATCGCTTGTCCACTGTATGAAGTTTTGCACATATCAAACACGGATAACTGACTCGGACTAAGTTCTCCAAATAAATATTCGTACTGAATCTCATTTGAAGCTTGAGACAAGATGATATCGTCAATGGCTTCGTCCCAAAGACTTTCTATTTCCCTATTCTCCTCCATGTGTGCGAACAAGTCGAGAAACACGTGTTAAGTAGAAATACGGGTATCGTTTATAAAGATTTCTATAAAATACCCAGTCACGTGATAAGAACGCGTTTGAAGTACTTGTTTTGCGGACAATTCTTAATTATTTTTTTTTATTTTTTTTTTCGCTTATGTATCACCGATTTTTTTTTTAATCTATTGTATATATTATTATTATTGGCAATGCATCAAATTCACTCATGGATGCCACCGTATTACATCCGAGATCTATGTCGAGTGCGCGAGACATTCGAGGAGTTCCGATTGCACCTGATCCCACCTCTGGTGTTTCCAGGGGTCCGTGCTTGTCCAGCTTGTCCAGCTATCTATTTTGCATTGCTTGTAGGAATTATGAGATTGATCACTGTTCGTTATCTTCACCTTGCATATACATGATAATGTTTTTCAGTCAATTTAGTCAAAATATGTATTACAATGCATGAAGAATATCAAATAGGATTTTTAAAAGAATAACTACCATCATCAATTAAATATGTTGCAAAATTTTTAAACAGAAAAATGCACAAATATTGGTTCTTAGAATTTCATTTGTATTTAATTTCAATTCTTTGTAGCAAATACCAGTATTGACTAGAAGTCGAAAAACGAGTAAATGTGAAATAAAAATATCAAAACCAACAGTTCAAACATTTATATGCATTTAAAAAATGGGTTTTTTTAAATAATGTTCATTACGTGGCATTTTTTGGTGATAGAAAGTCATTTTGATAGAAATATATGGTGTACAAAGTGTAAATAAATGTGAAGACAAAAAAAAAATTGGCACCATATTGTAAACAGGCGACCGCGCGTCCGAAAGCTATAATAAGATATAATGAATAATTGTAAACTATGGTACAAGTCACTTACCCCATATGATATTGTTGATTATGTTTAGATACCCGATGGCTACGCTCCCTCGTGTCATTATGACCGCGTCCATCGAGTATCTGCACATAACCAACAATAGTATATGGGGTAACTACTGCATTTTACCCGTTATTCACAAGCTTTTCCAACTCGTAACCAAACATCTATAACAACAGCTAGGTTTCTGTTAGAAAATTTTATTGTACACTACGGGTTTCCTAACAGGTTGTGTAGCGACCAGCCAGGGTAGAAATTTCACGGGCCATGTACAGACCCTGAAACGTGCTACTACACTAGTTGCACGGTACGGTTCGGTACGCTTTATGAACGGTACGGTTCGTTTTCTGAACGGTACGGTTCGTTTCTTGAACGGTACGGTTCGTTTCTTGCACGGCACGGTACGCTTCTTGAACGGTACGGTTCGCTTCTTGCACGGTACGGTTTGCTAAAAATAGCTGCACGCTTTGTGAACGGTTTGCACGTTTTATTAATGAGGTGGGCGTGGCCTGAACGCTTTGACTTCGTATAAATTGTACGTTTCGATAGTTTGTTTTCACTCGATCGGTCTTATTCGGCTCTTTGATTATCGGCTGCAGGATTTGTGGTTGTGTTAGAATGTGCACATGGGGAAATGAGACGTTATTTTTTATTGCTTCGATGGAATAATTCCATATTGATAACGTACATAAAAGTTATGAATAAAAGTTTTTAGAATTTGCTTAAGTCTAAGTCTTAATGGTTGTTATTACGTTTCAATTTGTTTTTCATTTCTCATCAGACATTTATTAATTTACGATTTTATAAAAAGTTGTTACATGAACTGCTCCCCGACATGGGCGTGCGTAAGTGTAAAAACAAAGCGTATTAAGTTTCCGGATATAAATTACAGTGCCTAAATTGGAAAAGTTTTTAAGAAGAAGTGAATTTTGTTTTGAATACACTAAAGTCGCAAATGACACAATGATTATTTTCTGCACTTCACATTTATTGTGATTTATCATCGGCATTATGAAAGATCCAGGATATCTGCACGTGAAGTTTGTACGTCCTTTTTTGTCAGCATTCAGTCATTCATAATTAATAATGTTAGATATCTGTTGCATTTGTCTTTGAATCAAATAAAATGATGATAATACATATATATTCCTATCCTTTATCACGCGAAGTCCGATTTTCATTTCCCTGACTTTATTTTTGATCACTGAAAATTGAATTTAAAAAAATTAACAGAAAAGTAAGGCAAGTGTATAGTTTGCAATAAAAATGTTTCATATACCTTTTCTATATATTGTTGAAATACTTGAAAATGCTGAAATGAATAATTTTTTGCGGCCGATTTGATGCTTTGCATCAATTTAAATTGTTTACATTCTTTTACACATGTATGTATCTATTTATTTCTCTGTCGATGTAATTAAAAATTGTTTATTAGTGTATATAATAAATCCGCCAATCTACATCTATCTATATGGGTCGTTATCAATGTAGAAGAGAAAAAGATATGTCAAAATTATTGCTAATAAAGTAATGAAAATATTACAGTGTAGAACGTGACAATTTTTCTAATCGGTTTAGAAATTTCTCATATGATTCAGACACTGTACGTAGGAAAGTACATATTGAATACATTAACGCTACAAATATCAATTTCATCTTCTTACGGCAAGCCCTGTGCCATACGTGTAGTAGCATTATCAGGGACGTCGACGTCCCTGATTATATGAAGAAATTAAATAGGCTACTTGTAAGTACTATTACAGTATTGTAGTTAACTTCACCCTTGAATTTAAAAGAATTGATTGAAACAGAAATTCCGTTAAAACAACGAAATGCCCCTTGGTTCACTCTTTAAAAGTCTGCAAGTGAAATATACATCCACAGTACACAGGACTGGCTGCAGAAGCATGCATGCAAAATCCGTGCAGTGATCTGACGTCTATTTCTGTTAACAGTTCACAGTATAAAACGAATTTTTATGCATAATTCAGTCAAAACTTGGGTACTTGTTGATAACATACATACACATATATGCACTGAAACAATGTGACATTTACGGAAAGTAATTTTTAAAAAAAAGAATATCAAAGATGTTTTAAGCATCTCGGTGATTTTCACAGTTGATAACCCAGATGTTTGAGGATAATGCTTCGAATAGCCAGCGATAGTCTACGACCTCCTTTCCCATCGGGCGCCATTGTGAAAATAATATACTGTGGCTGAAAAAGTGGGTCACGTGACATAAATTGCACGCTTTCTGCACGGTACGGTACGCTTTCGGGCTTTTGGGGGCGGGGTTTGCATAATATTATCCTGCACGCTTTCTGAACGGTACGGTTCGTTTCTTGAACGGTACGGTACGCTTCTTGAACGGTACGGTTCGTTTTTTGCACGGTACGGTACGTTTCTTGAACGGTACGGTTCGTTTCTTGCACGGAACGGTTCGGTTCGTTTTTAAGGTGTAGTAGCACGTTTCAGGGTCTGTAATAAGAGAACTCTGTAAAATAGCTGGTATTAAACAGTCCAGAAAGACTCCCTACTCCTACCACCCCATGGGGAATGGTATGGTTGAACGGTTCAACCAAACTCTTACCAAGATGCTTGGTACTCTGGAAAACGAACAAAAAACAATACTGGAAGTTTTGTGTAAGCACTCTGGTTCATGCATGCAATGCTACTAAGCATGAAAGTACTATACAGGTACGTTTTCGCCATTTTTTGGTCGTCAACCGCGGTTGTCTATCTATGCTTATCTAGGATTGACAACAGACTCGATCTCCATCGGAACTCAAAAGCCATGATAATTTTAAATACGCGAAAAAAATCAAAAGCGGTTGGAGTTTTCTTACAAGGTGGCGTCGCGTGAAGCTGAAAAGAATGCTTCACGATATAAAGCGGGTATGACAGTCGAGTTAGGGAATCTACTGTTCATGTTGGTGACAAGGTTTTGATAAGAAATATAGGTCTAAAAGGGAAAAATATACTGGCTGATAAATGAGCCAGAGATCCTTACATTGTGATAGGTCAACCAAATACCGAAATCCCGGTTTATAAAGCAAAAAAGGAGTTCGGCTCAGAGAAGATAAAAAAAAAATTGCATAGGAATATGTTACTTCCAATTTCATGGATTCCCAAATTGTCTGATGCAAAGCAGAACATCCCCGGTCAACCCTTACACAAGCCCAATGTAAAACCCTCTCCCGAACATTCCAGTTCGAGTCAAATTCCCCCACAAAGGTCAGAAGATGTTTGTACATTATCTGAGTCTTCTTCTGATTCGGAATCCTCTGATTGTGATCAGGTTTGTGTGATTCCCCAACGAAGGGTCGCACCTGATATTGTGCAGAATAGGTATCCCAGTACAATTGATCATTCAATTTCTTTTCAGGATGTTTCATCAGGTTCCAGATTTACATCTGAACCTAGTGTTTCTCATGAAACATCTGCTTTGAATAATAATAATAATAAAAAAAAAGATCAGTGAACAGTGCAGGTCCCTCTTCTGTTAATAGCCCTGGTGCTGTTTCAGGTCCTCGCCGATCAGGTAGACAAGGTAAACTTCCAGAAAGGTACAATGAGTGGGTGTCACAGCAGATCACTCCTCAATTGTATTTTGTTTAGTGATTAGTCATGTCAGGGAAGAATGTCACATATTTATGTCAGTTTTGGTATTGTAAATAGTGTACGACTCTTTATGATATTATTCAAAATATCAGGAACCATTTTCCTTAGCAGGGGAGAATGTCACAGTTGTAATTTTTAAGTGTATTGCACCGAGTGCTATTTTTAAATGCTATTGGCGCGCATAGCCAATCGAATATTTTCCTTACATAGTAAAAATCCGACCAACAATTTGTTTTATCTTGGTTGAACCCTGCGACATATATAACGAGTTAGTTATCTCTTTATAACGAGTTAGTACATGTATCTCGTTATAACGAGTTAGTACATGTATCTCGTTATAACGAGTTAGTACATGTATCTCGTTATAACGAGTTAGTACATGTATCTCGTTATAACGAGTTAGTACATGTATCTCGTTATAACGAGTCAGTACATGTATCTCGTTATAACGAGTTAGTACATGTATCTCGTTATAACGAGTTAGTTATCTCTTTATAACGAGTTAGTACATGTATCTCGTTATAACGAGTTAGTATATGTATCTCGTTATAACGAGTTAGTACATGTATCTCGTTATAACGAGTCAGTACATGTATCTCGTTATAACGAGTTAGTACATGTATCTCGTTATAACGAGTTAGTTATCTCTTTATAACGAGTTAGTACATGTATCTCGTTATAACGAGTTAGTATATGTATCTCGTTATAACGAGTTAGTACATGTATCTCGTTATAACGAGTCAGTACATGTATCTCGTTATAACGAGTTAGTACATGTATCTCGTTATAACGAGTCAGTACATGTATCTCGTTATAACGAGTTAGTACATGTATCTCGTTATAACGAGTTAGTTATCTCTTTATAACGAGTTAGTACATGTATCTCGTTATAACGAGTTAGTATATGTATCTCGTTATAACGAGTTAGTACATGTATCTCGTTATAACGAGTCAGTACATGTATCTCGTTATAACGAGTTAGTACATGTATCTCGTTATAACGAGTTAGTATCTCGATATATGTACGAGTTGGTATCTCATTATATTAAGTTCATTATCTTGTTATAACGATCGAGGTAGCTGAATTAGTAATAATTATATTCCTTACGGAAATGTTGTAAGACCTTCTCTTGTTCCCGATTGATTGAAAGTACATCCATTTGCAGATGTTTGTAAGTTTATATATAACTTACGAACAATACTTGAATACTTTTTTCCCCCGTGATGTTTGACAGACTGCTGTTACATGTAGCTTGGTCAGCCTGCATTTACATTTATGAAAGATACAAGTCAAGGCATCAATTCAAAATGCAGTACATTTACTAATAATTTTCTGTGCCAATTTTATCTGTCTGCTACCTATTGGTATATTTAAATTACGGAAACGTAGCCCTGTTTATCAACGTAAGGGAGGGGGCAGTCTTATGAGAAGTTGACTTCACAATGTCTTTTATAAATAAATACAAATGAAAAATGATAATAAAAAAAGGATAAAAACCTAAATAAACCCAATCTTCAAAATCATGAACGGGGGAGCACACATACACAATAACTGAATAGCGTTTTTTACTCATAATTCACCATCTTGAATCGTAAAGGGGGTGGGAGTAGGAAGTGTTCGAGCTTCTCTATACGAGTTCAATTCATAGGGAAATGCTGTCTGACGTGTTATATACTACTCAAAATTTGATAAGGATCACTAGGTTATATGTGTGTAATTTACCACTAACATAACAAAAGACATAAATTTGACTCAGAAACGTGTTTACTCAGGTTATGAATGAAAAAGGGAGGGGGGGGGGGGGGCGTGTTGCACTTACACATTGTATTAGCCAGTTAAGATCCTGTAACCTTGAATTAGAAGGAAAATACAAAACAAAAAGAAACAATCAAAATATGATTGAAATAAATTGAGAAATAAATGAAATATATAAATGAATAGATAAAACAAATAATGGCTAACTACAGTAATGAACAACAGATTCTTCAACTTTGTGTGCGAACGGATCTAACATCTGGTTTTAATTAGATTGTTGTATTTGCCTCAATTTTAAACCTATTTTAATTTCAAATACCCGGATGTGAAAAAAGCTCGATCCTTGGAATTTGCGTAGAATATACAAGTTATACGTATACACATGTTGGTATTTGCATTATGCAGACAGTTCCGATAGATTATTTTGATGAAAAAAATGTTTAAAAAGAAAAACTTGATCATACAAGTGTAACAAGACAAATACATTATCCCTATATACAAAAGAAGAAAGAAAAAACTACCGAGGGCAGAGATAAACAAGTCTCTGGTACTGCCTAAAACCCGGTCTCGGTCCCGGTCTTCGGTCTCGGTCCCGTGACTAAAACCCGGTCTTCGGTCCCGGTCCCATACACTTTTATTCAATAAAAATAGAATATATCAGGATATTTGAGCCCCATTTCTCAATAACTTAGGTATGACATCTCATGCCTGCATTCTGATAGTAAATTGATCATGTTATTTTCTTCTTTTGTAAAATAATATGTGAAAACTCCGGGACCGGTGGGACCGAGAAATAAAAACAATGCTAAAAGCCGGTCCCGGTCTCGACATTTTTCCTCAATAGCCGCTTTAATCTACCTTTTCATAAAAAATATAAGGACGTGATACTCAATGGCATCCCTTTGTATACATATATTTCTGATTTATTGTGTGTATAGGTTTTTTATTCCAATATTCTTTATACATGTATTTATGTCAGAATCTAGTTAGAATAATCTAACTGTGTCTCGGGACAGGCCCTCACCACAGTTAGAATACCTCCCATATACCCGTAACGTAGCAGAAAATTGCGGAATCGCTCCAAAACGATTTTAAACTTATCAAAGAATAAACGCGTACATTTAAAGTTAAATTTATATACAACTAACCTCATTGGTAATTTGTAAGTCCTTAACACTGTAAAAAAAATCGTATAATAATATTGAAAACTCAACACTTTGAAATGTCACTTTTCTCGATTCGAACTGACTGCCATTTTACCGGAAACTGCCATCGGAATACCCTGCTGTTTTCGAAAAACGAACGCTAACCTAATTTGCAAATAAGAACGGCCCACTACCATATAAGGCATTGGTGGAAAAAAAAAACCCGGTTTATACACATGGCGTGGAGACAGAAAGTTGACGATCTGAGCACTGCGTCTTTACCCCTAAGTCTTTCTGTAAAACATCTTTCACAGTTCTGTCAATCCTAACCAATTTAGAAGTCAGACTTTTCTTGTTTCCAGGTTTTTTGGAACATGAAAAAGTTTTCCCACAGCTTATGCAATTGTTGGATTCCATTTTGATTATGAGATCATATAAACCATTAAAGGAAATTAGGAATGTTGATGGCTTCATCCGTACCCGTCATTTTCTGAAGCATCCACTGTTTTTCCATAATTCCTGCATGCCTCAGTGCACTCTGGTTAATTTTCTTTATCGATGAAATCAAATTTCAGCAAAAAAGTTTATATAGGGAGAATATTACTTCAATCCCATGTTACAATATTTAGTTAACATATATTTCTCGATTTCTAACGTTTATTTCAAACTTTAAATTCATTTTCATGTCAAATAACGAAGTAGTAAAGATCGTAGTAGCATTTTCCGTAAAAGGCTATATCTCCATATTTGGAACGTCATTCATGTTCAGTATTTCACGCTGTGCGCATACGCAATGACAAGTTCCGGTAAAATGGAAGGTGTTAGCAGCGAAATTCAAACTCGTGGGTTTACATTCTCAAATTCAACTAATTAAAATGGATTTAACGGCAAGTGGGTCGTTGAGGTAACTTTCCAAATCCATATGAGTGATGTGTTACATAATTTTACCGAAACATGCACTGTGTGCAATTTTCATTTTGCTACATTGCAGGTATATAGGACGCATTCTATCGTTAAATCGGGTCCGTAGGACATTATCATTTTAACGATAGAACATTCTATCTAGTCAGAATCGAACTCAACTACATGTACATGTACGTGACATTTTGTCCCAAATGATCGCGTTACACTACCTTTTCATTAGAAGATAAGGATGTAGAAGGAAAATAATATATATATACTTATCTTGGTGTATTTGTTTGTAATTTACAGTTAGTTTATTTGTTCATTTATTTTATTTCTTCTATTCCTGTCAAAATCAGTTTTCAAAGATTCATGTTTGGTATTCCGAACCCGATCTCTTTATATGGGTATAGTTGTGTATAACCAATAAATAATAACTATAAAATATTTCTTCCTTTCTTATTTCATACTTAGTTTTCTTTTCTTTTTTTTCAGTTGTGGTTCTTTTAGATACAATGCTTTAAAAAAAAAGTCCACCTAATATATTTATAGTATCCATAAAAGTGTGTCATACATAGAGCACATGCTCACCAAAAATTCTCAGATTCTGTATACTTATACAGAAGATACCCTCTGACTTTAGATGATCTTCAAATAACCTATGGTGTGTTTTACTGTAATATTATGTGGTAACTATATTTATTGTGAATAGCTACATACGTATATGTACAAACATATATGTATTTTTAAAATTATGCTGCACAAAAACTGTTGGTTTCCTATTTTCAAAATATCTTATATTTCAAAGTGCATAAATTTGACATAAACTGATAAATTTACAAACAATGAAATCTACATTTATAAATATGCACGTATTATTCTAATATTTACATAGAGGCTTTTCTTCCCTGATTAAAACAACTAATATAACATCATAATTTAACAAATTAATGCGATTCTCACGATACACTCGTAAATGAGAGAGAGAGAGAGAGAGAGAGAGAGAGAGAACAGTAACCCGCGTATACATGTACAAATACAGAGACCCGGTTCGGAATACACGTACAACATTGAATTTGAAAATTTTATCAATCGTGTGGTCAGGTGTTTGACCTAAATGAAATATAAAAAAGACTTAATTTTGTAAATACTACATCCAACAGTAAATTACAAACAAATACACCAGGATAAGTACATATATATCATTTCGCTTCTACATCCTTATCTTTTTATGAAAATGTATTGTAACGCGTTCATTTGGGAGAAAAAAAATCACGTAGTTTTGTTCGATTTTGACATTAAAAAGGAAAATTGGAATAAAACACAAACATACAATAAATCAGAAACACACATGTGCATACAAAGGAATGTCATTGAATATAACACTTTTATCTTTTTCTCATAAAAAAAAGTAGATTAAAGCGGCTATTAAGAAAAATAAAAAACATCGAGACCGGGACCGGCTTTTAGCACTGTTTTTACTTCTCGGTCCCACCGGTCCCGGAGTTTTCACATATTATTTTACAAAAGAAGAAAATAACATGATCAATTTACTATCAGAATGCAGGCATGAGATATCATACCTAGGTTATTGAGAAATGGGGCTCAAATATCCTGATATATTCTATTTTTATTGAATAAAAGTATATGGGACCGGGACCGAAGACCGGGTTTTAGTCACGGGACCGAGACCGAAGACCGGGACCGAGACCGGGTTTTAGTCAGTACCCATTCTGTACTTGCTAAAAACTACCACAAGTGATAAAATAATATCGGAGTTTGCTCTGCCTGGTGGTTTTATGATCAACTGTTTTCTTTCGATTATTTGCAGAATTTCACTGTTGAAAGTCTGTTTTAGAGACATTTTGAAATAATTGCTCAAATTCCCAAAACCGTCTACCTGTCCTAGATCCCATACCGAAATTACTTGCACGTTTTGCACGGTCTGTAAGTCTCTAAGGTTTGAACGATCTGCACGTTTTTATGCATGGCTTAATCATGTACGGAACAATTCTTGCACGAAACGGTGGACGGTCTGCACGGAACGATGAACGATTCCGAAGTGTAGTAGCACACTTCAGGGTCTGTAATAGGTCGTATTTGAAAATACGACCATTATAAGGATCACAGAATTTCGTTTATGTAATATGAGACTGTTGAATCAGGAATAATCTATATGGTGTTTTATCATAAAAACATACTGTATTGTGCATATAGAAATGACTAACACATAATTTCTAATTCGTACAGAATTCACAAAACAGAGATATTTACAGGTAAATTAAGCAACATAATTACACTTGCGAATGACACTAATTCACCGCTTAGAACGTCAGAGATAAAGAAATACGATTGAAGGTGAATAATTAAGATTTATCACGGGTTGGATACGATCATTGGAATGAAACAGAGATGAAAATTTACACTTTCAACTTGATGAAACAAGGACTGGTCAGTAACACATATAACATAGTCATTAATGAAATTATCACCAACAGAAATGTGAGACAAACCTATCATAAGAAACTTCGTATAAAACCAAAGTACTGATAGTACTGAAAGACGGTCATGCATCTAAAAAAAACAACAACAAAAACAGACACAATTTTATACCTCTTAGCAGACGCAACTGTTCACCTTACCAGAGGCAAAGCTGGCGTTGCCTGTTTCATTAACATTTGGGTCCGCTCTGCGTTTGCCCTTTAATATATAGAGTTTGCTTTGCATGAAAGATGAAGTTAACGAACAGTGATCAATCTCATAACTCCTGTAAGCAATACAAAATAGATAGTTGGGCAAACAATGGCCCCTGGACACATCAGAGGTGGGAGCAGGTGCCTAGGAGGAGTAAGCATCCCCTTTCGACCAGTCACACCCGCCGTGAGCCCTATATCCTGATCGGGTAAACGGATTTATCCGTAGTCAAAATCAGTGTGCCAAGAACGGCCTAACAATCGGTATGAAGCACGTCAGACACCATTTGACCCAATGATAGGTTGAATTGACGAACTAGATCGGTACAACGACCATAGAATTTGCGAAATGCTAACTTCAATCGAGACTGTTGAAACCCCTGTACCATCAACCTGTTTTGTTTGTCAGTAGCTTGCCTCGATTTAAAAACTGACCATAAGCAGAACAAGCTCCAGCGTATTGAATCAGTTGATATATATAAACACCATATGCAGGTGATAATGGAATATTGCTACATAAATATGGGAAATTGACGATGGAGAAGCTGAAATCAGCTGTCATACAGTTGAGTTGTCAGTTTGCCATTAATGTCTGCCTTCAATAAAATATCTAGGTATGAACCAGAAGTGGACGACTCTGTGGTGTATTTTATTTCGAGCTCAAAGGGATATATCGAATCGACATATGAATGAAATTCATTATTTGTATTAGAATAAACTTCGTTATATCTAAATGTCGAATTGAAGGCCACAGCAAGAAATTTTTTCTTCTCACGTAGAAGTTTTTGAATAAATTCTGCTTCATATGAATATAGAAACAGGTCAGCTAACAAAGGAGCACAATTCGTGCCCATGGGAATTCCAACACACTGTTGGAAGACCTGATCACAAAAGACCACGAAAATATTGTCAATGAGGAACTCTAGCATATCTTTTATTTCAACTTCAGAGTACTTGTGCGTGGAATCAGAGTAGTGTTCAACTAAGTAATGTTCTAGATGACTGATCACTACAGTGTAGATATAAATATTCCTGTTTCCATTTTTGTTGAAGAAGCAACTGTCTATGATGTCAAAAAGTCTAGTCTTTAATTTATCGTGAGGAATGGTCATGGTGTAAAGTGTTGAAAAGTCATACGTTTTGATGTTATTGATTTGGGAAAAGTTTTGCGATTTCAAGTTTACTAAAAGTTCTTTAGAATTTTTTAGAATCCACATTTGATTAACGCCACTTCTGTCATATGTAGTCGCACATTAAGTTTAAAGCTTCACCTTCACAGCTGTTAATATTTTCGTGAGGAGCAAAGATAGGGGCTTCACAGAACACTTATTGGATCCAGCAATGTATCTTTGTTTGTAAGGGTTTTTATGTAGTTTAGGAATCCAGTATAGGCACGGTAACTCATATTCATTCGACCCATTGACTGGGATATTAAATTATGTGTCTAAAACTGAAGCATGGTTTTGAAGAATTTCATCTTTTGAAAGGGCAGTTAGAGTATAAGTACAATTACCAAAAGTGGAATTAATACCAAGTTTCGTTTAAAATACAGTTGTAATAATGAGCCTTACAAACAAAGACAATGTTGTTACAAACTTTGTCAACTGGAACCAACCATATTCCTCATGCAACCTATCTAATTCTTTTATCACTTCTGGTTTACTAAACACAGAAGGATAGATGGTACGTACTTTTGTTTTAATATGTCTAATGTGGGATTTTAATATTCCTCTTATGCTTTTAACCCATTCTGACAATGTATCAAGTTCTTCTTTTTCATATTTAGCCCATCGTCTGGAATAATCTTCGACAGAATTCGTAATAGAGATGAAGTTCTGTCGCCAATTGAAAGACCGATGTTCTCTGTATTTAGGACCTTTTAGAATAAGTGATTTGAGGTCCTTATTTTAAACTATATCAACATCACCAATAATGACATGCCCAGCTGGACTACAGTTGAAAGAAGATGAAGAACAAGAACACGTTGGTGAATTACGTATAAGATGGTTTATATGTAGGCACTGCAAAGTTTGTTTATAATTAAAAAAAAGTTTGGATGCAATAGTAGAAGTATAGTTGTAGGAAATACAGGGTGTAGACTTGAACTTGAAATAAGTTGGAATGCATGACTGAACCCTTTTATGACGAAGAATGTTGCTTATGTTGACGACATCTATTTTATTTTGTAAATTTGAGCTTAAGGAACTGGCGGTATGATTAAGGAATATCATCCATGACCCGTGGTGATTTAAAGAGCCTGTGATTGCAACATCCATAATCATAGAGTTCAGTCTATATTCAGGTGTTGAAAAATCCAAGTATAGACTGGCTCTGGATTCTTCAAATAACGTGTGCAAAACTCTCAATGGAACAGAGTAAAGTTTTGTATGAATATGATGTGGACCTAATTGTCTGTTGACGTAAGGTAAAAGTGAATCAAACGTGACATTATTTATACTTGGTATTTTATATGAACGATGTCCATGACTGCGTTTCCGTCTTTGGGTATTGGGAAAGAGTCCCATCATATTCACATTAATATTTCCCTGTGGACTAGTCAAATTTCCCACATCATATATATTATCATTGCATCCATATGGAAATTCAGTGTCTAGGGTCCTGATCCAGTGATCTTCTCGTTGTCTATGAAAAGGGGTACTTAATATTGGATTGTTTGTGTGATGGTATTTTTCTCTCCAAAATCCTTACCATCATGGACAAGGAGTGGTCCGGTGCATTAAAATGCTTGTAAAGAAGTTGGTTACCACCATTATTTATTTGAAATCTGTGCCCTGATATTATTTTATTAAGTGAACCCTTAGTTTCTTCCACATAAATTATGCCACACAGGTTATACTCAATAGCGTAGACAACGTTAGAAGATTTACAAGTCAAATTATCAAAATGTTTTGAACAGAAACTACGTCCAGTGAGATTACTATTAAATGAGTTTCTAGTGATCAGTATATCACAAGTTTTACAATTTTTTGCAGAACATTTTGAAATTGAACACATGGGATCTGAATAGGAATCATCAAAAATATCTCTTAAAGGAACATAACAGTCTTTAATTGGGGTATAATAATTTTGGTTTCTGTACCAAAGCTGACAAATTGACGATTGTACATAGGACAAATCTTTGATATTTCGAAGGATAATCCGAGGGACACCAACTGATCTGTAGGTGCCTGTGTCCCTAAAAGATTCCACAGAGTGGCATCGTTTTATTCTGCGCGACGTGTCAGTCAGCATTGTTTCGTTATTGTGTATATTCATGAAGGAACATATATCGAGCGACAAGTACCCTCGAAGACAGCTAGACTGTCCACCAGCAGAGATACAAGCTCGATGGTTAAGTGAAAGGTGAAAATAACGAACAGTGTGGCCAATCTCATAACTCATATAAGCAATACAAAATAGATAGTTGGGCAAACACGGACCCTTGGACACACCAGAGGTGGGATCAGGTGCCTAGGAGAAGTACGCATCCACTGACTACCGGTCACACACGGTCTGTTTGTGTTGCCCAATTTTTACTTTCGTACAGTCATGGCTGACTACCTCTGTATCCTTGCACAGTTCTAGTTTCAGTCATCATATTCTACTTTCCTACTAGAACGATGAACGCACACAGAGCGAAAGGTGAACGCACACAGAGCAAACAGTGCACACGGTGAGCGCAGTTTGGTGAACAGTAAATGCAAAGTGAACGATGAGCGCATGGTAAACGCGAAATGGTCTATTCATTTGGAATATTTCGGATTTTTTCCCTTGATTGTACTTATTATTTTTAATACAGTATCTGTATGTTCAGTCTACACAAAGCATAGTGCATTTGTGTGCAAGTACTGGATGCAAGGTGAAGATAACGAACAGTGATCAATCTCATAACTCCTACAAGCAATACAAAATAGATAGTTGGGCAAACACGGACCCCTGGACACACCAGAGGTGGGATCAGGTGCCTAGGAGGAGTAAGCATTCCCTGTTGTCCGGTCACACCCGCCGTGAGCCCCATATCCTGATCAGGTAAACGGAGTCATCCGCAGTCAAAATCAGTGTGCCAAGAACGGCTTAACAATCGGTATGAAACACGTCAGACAGCATTTGACCCAATGTGAGGTTGTATTGACGAACTAGATCGTTATAACGACCATAGAATTTGCGAAATGCTGACTTCAATCTCAATCTCATGAAATGATCGTAAATTTCACATCAATGCACGCAGCAATCATGCATAAACGAAAGAAAATTTCTGATGTACATTGTTTACAGCATTACATGTACAGATGCGTGTATACATGGAAAGTAGAAAAAAATATTTTACATGTATAATATTTAGAATTCTTGACGTTTTCATAAATCATGAATATTGATGCGTCATCTCGGTATACTACATGCATTACATTTTGGATATTTTGAAAATACATAGTATGTATTTTTATATGAATAAAAGTTACCGTAAATCTGGTTATTTTTGCTGTCGATTAATTTTTAGCGTTTTTGCGAGTCAGTTGGATTCGCAAAAATGTTTTTCTCAAAAATAATGTTTCACACGTTCTTTAATATGTTTTTACATAAATTCGCAAAATTAAGTAACACAAAAATTAATCTATAGGCTTTTTACTCAAATTCGCAAAAATAAATCTACGCAAAATATCCAGATTTACGTATTATGTTAATAGATAAAACTTCGTCGATATATCTACCGGGGTAAATGTCGAATTGAAAGCCATATCAAGAGATAATTCCTTCTCACGTAGAAGTCTTTGAATAAATTTTGCTTCATAGGAATGTTGAAACAGGTAAGCTAACAAAGGAGCAAACTTCGTGCCCATGGAATTCCAACAGACTGTTGGAAGACCTGATCACCAAAGGCCTCGAAGATATTGTCAATGATGAACTCCAGCATATCTTTTATTTCAACTTCAGAGTACTTGTGCATGGAATTAGAGTGGTGTTTAACAAAGTAATTGTTGGATGACTGATCACTATATCCGAATATTTGCGTTTTCCATGATGTCAAAAAGTGTAACGTTTTCCGCCATGGGAAGTTACAAAAATATTTGTGGATCCTCTTATTTCTGAAATTTACCCAATAAAAACGAGCTATTGGATTTTCTTTGAATTTATTAAGATTAATTAATTTACTAATTATTGTACATGCATGAAATACATGTACATCAAAACATGAACATTTAAGAAAAAGCAGCTTAAATCCACACACAAAACACAGTATCAGATCTTGATCACTATCACTGTATTTTGAATAATGCTCTTTTTTTTTTTTTTTTTTTTTTTTTTTTTTTTTTTTTGTTCTGTTGGTAAAACACTTCTTTTAAAAGAAGTATACGTCCTACATGTTAAACAGATATATGGCGTATTTAGACCCATTGTGCATGAATTTATTACATATATCTTCGTGGTCTTTGGTGATCAGGTCTTCTAACAGTCTGTTGGAATTCCCATGGGCACGAATTGTGCTCCTTTGTTAGCTGACCTGTTTTTATATTCATATGAAGCAGAATTTATTCAAAAACTTCTACGTGAGAAGAAAAAATCTCTCGCTGTGACCTTCAATTCGACTTTTAGATATATCGATGACGTTTTGTCTGTTAACAATGATAGCTTTCATTCATATGTCGATTTGATATATCCCTGTGAGCTCGAAATAAAGGACACCACAGAGTCGTCCACTTCTGCTTCATACTTAGATATTTTATTGAAAGTAGACATTAACGGCAAACTAACAATTCAACTGTATGACAAACGGGATGATTTCAGCTTCTCCATCGTCAACTTCCCACATTTATGTAGCAATATTCCATTATCACCTGCATATGGTGTTTATATATCTCAACTGATTCGATATGCAAGAACTTGTTCTGGGTATAGTCAGTTTTTAAATCGACGTAAGCTACTGACAAACAAGTTGATGGTACAGGGATTTCAACAGTCTCGATTGAAGTCAGCATTTCGCAAATTCTATGGTCGTTATAACGATCTAGTTCGTCAATACAACCTCGCATTGGGTCAAATGCTGTCTGACGTGTTTCATACCGATTGTTAAGCCGTTCTTGGCACACTGATTTTGACTGCGGATAACTCCGTTTACCTGATCAAGATATGGGGCTCACGGCGGGTGTGACCGGTCAACAGGGGATGTTTACTCCTCCTGGGCACCTGGTCCCACCTCTGGTGTGTCCAGGGGTCCGTGTTTGCCCAACCATCTATTTTGTATTGCTTGTAGGAGTTATGAGATTGATCACTGTTCGTTATCTTCACCTTGCATATAAATAGAGTTAGATAAAATATTTAAATATGATATAGTTATAAATCATGTAGTTGTTAACAATCGAATAATCGCAGATACGTTGAGTTTTAAGCGCCTACAAATAATGGAATAAGGAGTCTGATAATTTGTAAATCCTTGATACCTATGTTAAGCATTGTCCACGAATATGAATTGATACAGACTGAAACTAGAACTGTACAAGGATACAGATGTTGTCAAACCTGACTGTACAAATCAGACGCAGTCAACCCTGACTGTACAAATCAGACACAGTCAACCCTGACTGTACAAATCAGACGTAGTCAACCCTGACTGTACAAATCAGACGAAGTCAACCCTGACTGTACAAATCAGTCTTAGTTAACTAATTTGTACAAAACAAACTCTGTAGATTAAAGAGCAAACGCAGAACGGACCCAGATCAGATTCTTAATGAACCAGACAACGCCAAATTGTGTCCGGTATGGTCTAAAGTTGCGTCTGGTAAGGTGTAAAATGATGTCTGCTTGTTTCAGGTGATATATTTATACAAGAAACTTTTTGGAGATAGGTTTTATTTTGCATTACTGTTGATGATAATTTCCTTAATGAATATTATGTATTAGCCACGAATCCTTGTTTTATCAAGTTCAACGTGTTAATCTTCATATCTGTTTTATTCTAAACGATCAGGATTATACCATGATGACTTTTGATTACTCGCCTTCCACAGTATTACTCTATTTATGATCGATATTATAAGTGGTGAATTATCGCCATTCGCAGGTGTAATTATGTTGCTTAATTTACCTGATAACATCTCTGAACTGAGAATTCTGGATGAATTAGAAATTAGATATCAGTCAAGTTTTAATTGTTCACCTTCTGTCTTATTTCTGTATAATATTCTAAGTGATAAATTATCACCATTTGCAGATGTAATTATGTTCCACAATTTACCTGCTAATACCTCTGTGCTGCGAATTATGAATTAGAAAGCACGTATATATAAAGTTGGACCTTTCCTGAAAATTAGACTTGCATAACAGTCTCATAAGATTTTTTTGGTTTTCTTGCTGTTGATCAAGGTATATTTCTACCTAATTTTCCCCATTTTCAGACGATGGCTATCGCCACAGTGGGCGTCACTGTATATACACGGGGACCCTAGCGGCAGAATTTTGCAGGCCAAAAATCATAAATTTGATCAAAATCATATGTGTATGATTGTAAACAGTTTTTGAAAAGTTTTTTCAATACTATGTTTTGCTATTTACGCGAAGATAATCCCGAAATACCGATATGTTATATTACTCGTTTCAATAACGGTGTTGTAATCAATAGTTGGCGCCTTTGAAGTTGCCGTTTCTCTGCCAGCCTTGGATCTGAATGCCCTCCGTAGAAGACGCCGTTCCACTGAATGTCCCGGTGTTGATGGGTGTTTTTTTTTCACGGCAGCACACAGAGTATAAAATTTTATTCAATGGATATAATGCACAGTACACTTTTTCTTGCAAAATACTATCAAATTGTTGATTATCTAAAGTATAAAGAATTGAAGATCTATTTTCCATGAGCAGTTGTAAATTGTTTGAATGGGGCGATTTCTTGTTTCAACTTTACTTTTTTAAATTTTCAAATCATTGGTAATTTGTGGAGTAAATCATATTGATATTAATTGAAGTTGGTCTTATGATTTGTTTGGTAGTTTGTAGATTTAATTGAGGGTATCAAAAACGATGTTTGAACAAATACTTCAACTTACCAAACCCATCGGATCAAGTCTATTTTTAAAACAATTATCCCGTCACCTCGTGAATTTCGGTGTCTTTGATATTGTAAGCATTACGCAAAGCGACCAGTTTTTTTTTTTTTCGTTCGTGAGTTCGACAGTACATTCATTTTGTTTTAGTGTGGAAACAACCGGGAACTTTCCCAAATTTTCACTTGTGAATTGAATTAAATAATTACAAAATATAATTTTGTGTGTGTTTTTTGGAGAAAATTTGTAATAAAGAAGTTCGAAAAATCACACCACATGATGTAGAATTTCAGTTTGTTTTGAACATTTTCCCCCATTATAAGGCCATGGCAAACTTTCCAATCAGCAAGTGTCAGATGATTGTCAGATGGAGTACGTGAATCTTGTGTGAAAAAAAAATTCGGGAAAACTTTAGTTGTCCTTTGCTGAATAGATAGATGAAGGTAATTCGATTTATATCTGTAAAATATTTTTCCATAATACTTAGTTCAATAATATTCAACTGGACATGTAAGTAAGATTGTGCAGGACTCATTGTTTAGAATTAATCACGCTAACTTAATTTCTATCAGCACTAATCTTCTCCATTATCTGTGTACAAAGTCGAATACCTTAGATTTTAGTCGAACTTGCTCAATAAAAGAATAAAGATATTCATGAATTTATGGAAAACAGAAAGCATATTATGTTCATCAAGACAAAATGATACATGTATCGGTATGAAAGAATTTTGTAGATGCCTGACATCGATCGTTTACCGACAGGTTGGTTTTACTATAAACTCACTAATTAATCGCATCTTTACATACAATTCTTTCTAGGAATTAAATAGACAAAAGTATACATTTAGAATTGACAATATTTGTTGTGGGTTTTTTTAAGAACCCGATCTTCAATTTTTCCACAAGTTGATAGAGATCTATCAATGATGTTTCAAGGGAATAAATGTTTGTGCAAATTGTGTCAAAGACTTGTACATATGATATATGATCATTTACAACAGTTGGTACACAAGAATTTTAAAAATAGATTTACATTTAGGAATTTAGAGTGTGTCTTGTGTTGTAACTTTAGTAGGAAATATATCTTTATGATAATATGGAGTCAACTTATTGTTCACTTTATACATTGTTTTTATTCATGCTGTTTTTTCCCCAATTTGAAGCTGTCCCAACCTGTTTCGAAATAAAGAGATTCTCTCGATGCTTGTAAAGTACATCATTTAACTAATTTGTTGCAATTAGTTGAAATGATTCTAGCTAATTTTTGTATAGTCGTTTTAAGTTTTACATCATCCCTATACCCTGTTGGTTGAATATTATTTAAGGAAGTACTCTACATCGTCATAATGGCTGACTTCCTTTTAAAGCATGGATGAAAATATAGATATCAGCAATGGTCTATTCGTTTAAAAAAGCATCGCATAGCCGAGTAGCACGTCGACTGCTGAACTGTAGATAGCGGGTTCAAATTGAGCAGGGATTTTAAATTTTGTTTCAGATTGATTTCTACTAAAAAAAAAAAAAAAAAAACCTGCATTTTTGACTAAATAAAATAAAATTGAAAGTTTTCAATTTAAAAATATTGTTGTATATATCCTCCACTTTTCACCCATATCAAATTTCTCTGGTGTAACATACTTCCTTAATGTCCCACTCGAGATTGTTTCATTCATATGGCGACGTCACCATTGCCGGTGAAGGGCTGCGGCGTGTAGGGCCTTTGCTTTGTCGTGCCACACTTGCTGTGATACGGGGCCTCGGTTTTTGCAGTCTAATCCGAAGGACCGCCCCATTTAGTCACCTCTTGCGACAAGCAAGGGGTACTGAGGACATATTCTAACGCAGATCTACACGGGATCCTATATTCTGACCAAGTCTACTTTAGATAGCTTTTTGACTACTCCAACATTCTATTAGTTGAGAATTTGTGATTGAAAATTCCAAGATTTCAGACAATTATTGAATAACGCGTCATATGAAAATACTTTAAACACATGAAAATTTTCCAGATATCTTTTGAGAACTAAGTTTTGAGTGCCACAGCATGCTTGAAAAATGTGGATATTTTGAAATGGAAAGGCCGTGCAGACTCTAATGCCATTCTCCATTTTACAAGGTGATCATTCTCTCACCTCTGTCGGCGCGGGTTAGAATCCCGCTCGCGGCGGTAAGTGAGAAAGTTTCCCAATTTACTTTCGGAAGGTCGGTGGTCTCTTCCTAGGTACATTGCATCTGGGTTCTCTCTTCCACCAATTAAAACTGGGCGCCACCAGATAACTGGAAACAATTTGAGTGTGGCGGAAAACATCAATAAATCAACAATCAACATTTTGAAATATTCCTTGTTAGCTCAAGAGTAAACCAGTGCATGGATATGAATTTCATGTTCCTCTATTATCTTGAGAAAACAAATTTGCTCAAATCTTAATTCAATTTTGGAAACTGCATTTTTAAACCACATGTACATGCTTCTTTTGAATTTAATAAACTATATATGGACTCTTACACCCTGCTTTACCCATTATTGAATTATTACTACTAAATGAATTACCATTAATGATTCCTCATTCAGGCTATTACTATCTCTGTACTGATTTAAGTTCACCTGAGTTAAGCTTTTCGCAACCCACGCCACCGTCTTTCAGTACTCTCTGTACTTTGATTTCATCTTTTTTCAGTAGGTCGTTGAGTTGCCGTACGCTAGGTGTATAAATTAGAGTTCCTTGGGTTATATGTTGTAACAAAAGGTAAAATGTGTGAATTGATTTTGGATTTATTAATAAGATTTTCTCTATTGAATTTCCTGGCTTTCTTAATTCCATCGTCTATAAGTTTGATTGGATAATTCTGTTTTCGTAAATTTCACTCAAACCATGGAATGGTACATGAGGTACATGAAACATGTTTACATATATACAGTAACAGAGGTTAAACAGATGAAAAATCTGGAGAACAGACAATATTATTGATTTTCAAAATAAACATACATCGCTTTCTTAGAGATACCGAATCTTTAGAAGACATGGGTTCACAAATTTTTTTCGTGTTTGGGGCAGAACAATATTTTATATCTAAAAATTCTATACGTAATTTGCACAAAGCTTTACATGAAATTCATCTCCAATTTGCTTACATTTGCATAATGTACAAAAGTGTTCATTTCTTTCAATATCACTCCATCTGTCTACTTCAACAGGAAGGTGATGGTTTGTAGTTCTAAATTTAATGAAGATTTTTTGTAACTTTCTTGGTAATAATGTCAAATATTTCTCACATTTAATTTTTTTTTAATTCTGTAAATCACCCCCATTTGAGGCCGTAAATACATCTTCGTGCCATTTTTGTAAACATTGATCTCGTAGCCTTTGGTTAACAGTTGACTTAATCCACATATTGTTATAATTGCTTGTTTCATGCTCATACCAAATGTTTGAGAGGCCACACTTGTCTAATATACTTTTCAAAAATGAAATCCATGGATTAGTTACTTTTCCTTCGTCAGACAATTTACGTATATACAATGGTACATACCCTTCTCGCGAGGTTATAAGGTATGGCGCGTTTTGTGTCTTGGATGCGAGGACGAAAAGTGTAAATACTGGTGAGTGTCCGTGTGTTTGTAAAAAATATCTGTAATTATTTTATCCTCCTTTTTGATAACAGAAACATTCAGGAATGGTATACAAGATGTGCTGTAATCCATTGTAAATTTTGAATTGATATCCAATTCGTTTAGAATGTTATTTTAAAAAATTGGTTAAATTTTTACATTTAATAACAAACACTATCTTCAAAATAAAGGTACTGCATGGGAACCTAAATGGCTCCAACATATGCCAAACCTACACTCGGCTATTTAGAGGAATTATTATACCAAAAAGTTAAAGAATCATTTGATGACAATTCGGTTTATATATAAAGCAAAACTGGAAAAGATACCTGGATGGTTGCTTCTTTATTTGGAACAGACATTTCGGATTTGACCAAAAAAAAAAATTAAGAACATTCTAAACGACCTGGATATCAATTTAAAATTTCGAAAACAATGCATAATTCTTTTGTTCAAAAGAAATTCCATAACAACTTTGCTTCTTTAATGCTTAAATTCTTTTTAACTTTTGAGATTTTTAGAAAATACTTTTGACCTCTCTCGGCCCTTTCTTTGAAGGGCTGACCCCTAAAATTTGATATCGTCGAATAGGTAGCATATTATTATACTAAGTAAACGTAGGAGCATCGTCAAAAACACTTACATATATGCACAGGCACGTGCGTTTGGCTTTGAATGGCTAATATTTCAATAACCGGTAAATATCTTATGAATGAGATGACAGTCGAATCCTTCGAATCGATGATTAGATGATGTGATGTCTTCCTTTCGCATGCTTTGAAAGCATCTACCACTTACAATTACTGTTTCTTACGCATCTTACTTATTGAAATAACGCAACCTTTTCTAAAGTGTGTCAGACCCTTTGACAGATGTTCCTGTTCAATTCCTGAGGCGATTGAAAAGGTATCTGGTACAAGATCTAAATCGCCCGCCATGTTGTTGTTTTTGGGTTGTTTTTTTTTTTTTTTTACATGAGTTATCGGAATCTGTAAAAACAACGATAGTCACTATCGTTGTCATCGGTGGGCGGAACGTGAATTACGAGAAGTGTGAAATTAATTTAAACGAATATGTGAGAACATTAGCTATATTAGTGGTTCATCATCAACATATTGATCGTATATTAATTAGCTCTGAGATTGAGCACTGTTCGTTATTTTCACCTTATTGTGATGCAGTAGTTGTCACTATTGAACATCATTTTAAGTACATATGATATTTTGAATAGTCACTAATTATTTTTATCAAGTACATTGTATGTATCGTATGTAATGATTGACACACATTCTCGTATATAAGGAGCAAAAAATTCCATAAATGAAGAATTGAAGGTTTGAGGCCAAAATGGTAAGTTTAAAATGTTTTCTTATGGGAGTTCGCATTTTTATTCATGAAATCTAATATAGGAAATACAAAATATTGATACTTTATAATAAGTAATTCTTGTGGGAAAATATCAATACCAAGAATTTTATGATTTTGTCTAGTTTTCAAAATAAAGCAGATTAGGAATTCATTTGCTAAGCAACAAGAAAAAAAAAACCATCATGTTAAAATGATTTGATATCATTTTAGATATTAATCATAATATCATTGTTGCCGTGGATTGAACTGTGTGTTGGATTTTTTGGGATACCAAACAATATATATCCATCGAATGAAGACGTATTAGAAGCCTACAATTTAACATCATGGATTTCCAACCAAACATCACGAGAAATATTGAGGCAGTATATCACCATATGCCCAGGTCATGACATGTGTCATGGGAACCGCTTCATTAGACAATATGTTTCTGATTCCAGTACGGTGCCAGCATGCATCCCATGTGATTGTGATGACTCCTGCGTTCGGAAATCTACCTGCTGCCCTTCCAAATTTCTCCACATCGAAAATAGTTCCGATACTAATGAGAATATACAAGAAAACGACACCTTAAACCAAGTACCATTATCATGTGTGCAACCACTTTGGAACATCTACCCTAAATTCAACGTGCAGGGATACTGGCTAATCAAAAGCTGCCCCAATGGAGAATATTGTGACCCACAAGAGAGAGATATAAATTCCACCACGCCTGTTACGTCCATTTCTACCAATGAATCTTACATAAATATAGAGTGTGCCCTTTGCAACAACGAAAACGCTCTGAATTTGATATTTTGGAAACAAAACCAGATTTTGTGTCGACATAGGGCAGATCTACTAATGATGGAAATACCTGAAAACCTTTATGAAATGGCTTCCCATCCATTTTGTAATGTATTATTTTATCCTCCCGGCACCGCGGCTGAATTGATAAAACCATGTACTATCGTTGCAATGCAAAATCCATGTAACTCCTCTGGAACTCTGAGTAATGAGATGTCTTACCTACTACGCGCCTGTGACGCATATCATCTACCATATTTTAATTGCCACGTCACGTACAAGAACGTATTCTGTGCCCTGTGCGTCACAAAATCGGTCCAACTACTTCCCATTCAATGTGCCAAGGACATGATCTATTCTCCAAACAACTTCCCAATGTTTTCAGCTTTGATAGATTTTAACAAAGATAGAGAAACTGTTGTCCCAGCCCATGCTAGGAGTTGTGGAGTTAGTCAAGTGTACGACAAACGTCTGGTAGGTGCAAAACTTCAAAACTGTAGACTTGGGGGAGGGGTGCATCCTAGAAGTGCAATCCAGGGGTTATTGTGATCTTAGTTTAAAGACAACCTTAATTTCTGCGAACAATTTAATTAATGCATGTAAACAAATTTAATTTACTGCCTTGTGTTTAGATTTACAAAAAATCCTATATATTTACCAAAAACACACGGAAGCATACACACCTTCGAATATGTGTTAAATTCTTTTATATGTTCAGGACATACAGGTTAAACAGTGGGTTTAGTCTGTTTACGTGGCGTTTCTAGGTTGCCAATTTAAATTCCCTTGATGTTTATGGTAATTTTTAATGAAAATATGAAGATAACGAACAATAATCAATTTCATGAAAAAAGTGAAAATAACTAACATTGATGAATGAAAACGTAAAGATAACGAACAGTGATCAATATGATAACTCCTATCAGGAATTAAAAATAAAGAGTTGGGCAAATACGGATCCATGGACATACCAGAGATGGTATAAGGTGACTAGGAGGGGCAAGCATCCACAGTCTACCAGTCACCCCCCCCCCCCTCCGCGAGCCATATATCTCGATCGGATAAACGAAGTAATCTGAAGTCAAAATAAGTGTGTAACGAATGGCGTCAATTGGATTGAAAAAAAATTCAGACGGCATTTGACCTAATAACCAGTTGATAATTCGTAGGATATAATCTTGCGTATACAATTAGCTGAGAGACACAAACACCACACGCAGGTGACAATGAAATATTGCTACATGAATAAAGGACGTTGACGATGGAGAAGCTGAAATCATCCGATTTGTCATCAAATTCAATTTAAATTTCAAAAATACTTTACACAGAATACAAAATTAAGAGTAGGGCAAACATGGAGCCTTGTACACGCCAATGATAATCTTAAATACAGATAGTCAATTTCAAAAAAGAAAACTATATCTTCCTTAGATGTAGATGCACAAGTACGTTTTTGAGTGTTGAAAATCTATTCTGATAATTACGATGCATTTTTATACAATTTTCGGAGCTATTCAAGCATTCGAACCCATTTGGCATATCTTCATCCAAAATAAATACTGTTAATTGAACAAAACCGATTGAAAATCGCTAGAATAGATAGTGCGAATATCGAATTGTTGTATTTTAACATCAATGTGAAAATCAACAGAGTTGAAATTAACTATCAACCTAGTTACGTGACTACATTACCAGGCGATTTTCTTTGAAGCTGGTTTCGGTGCGAATGAGGTTAAGTTGCTTATCAATTCGAAAGTATTTATTTAAGGCCGGTGGATTTGTAGTTATTTGTTATATCATATTGTTATTCTCGGAGATGTACAGTGTTGTAATTAGCAGATACTTTTTTATATCATAGAAATTAAATATATAATGTCTTTACTCTACAAGGAAAACAAAATAACACGTAAATTCACACATTCTCAAGCCCGATAAAAATGACGTGTTTTAAGCCAATGTATTTATGTTTTAATGTCATTAATCAAAAGAAGCCATGCTTGGTTGTTTCCTGACGGAATCATGTTACAGACCCTAAAGTGAACTACTATATGAAAGGTGAAGATAACGAACAGTGAGCAGTCTCATAACTCCCATAAAGGTGAAGATAACGAACAGTGAGCAATCTCATCTCCTGTAAAGGTGAAGATGACGAACGGTGATCAATATCACAACTCCTATAAGCAATACAAAATGGAGAGTTTAGCAGACCCCTGAACACACCAGCTATGGGATAATATATTATCTGTGTAAAGCTCTTAAATATTTTGCGATTAATTATATAAGAAAGATAACTCTTACTCTGGAATTTGTAGAATAAATGCCTGGAAGTAACCTGCGAAGCAGAGTATGTGCTAGATGAGAACCAGGAGTGTCAGCCAATGTATCCAGAATGGGGCGAAAATAACTATGAAGTAAACATGGTATTCCGACCTACACATGACGTTGATGGAGTGGATAAAGGTGGAATACCATCTCAGCTGAGAGTCTTTTTAGAGAATAGAATGGAGCAAAACAATGTTAGCAGACATCTCTGTTCAATTGAAATATTTGAGCTTGTTGAGAATGATGCTTATTACTTAGGGGCACTCATCGAACTAACCGTAAACCACGGACATGATATTAATACGATGATTGACAAACTTACTCAGATTTTTAGCATAAATCACGATATATCACTTTTTGACCCACTCTCTGGTAGTGAGATGAATATTTCAAGTTCGATCATAGGACAAAGATTCTATTTGTACGAAAAGAATGATGTTTTCTTGTCTAAATTTTATCGTAAGTACCTTCATCCCATGACGTTTCGATCGATAGCTTCTTCCTCTACATCAGACTTCATAGCCACTCGAACATTTTGCGCGAAACTTCCCTCGGCGATAGTAGTAACTGAATGGTATCGCTGTCCTAAGGTACAAATAACAACAGAGGATGTAAAAATAGGACTGGAAAATTATTCCCTGTGTCTTGCAGACCATGGCCATTGTATTCCCTCGAGGTATTTTAAGAAAGCTTTAAATAATTTGCAATTTGATGTGTGTGTGGACTGGTATTTCCGCACATCAACTCAAATTTCCTCCCAGCAAACATCCCCACACGATGTGGTCAATGTATACCTTTCACTGGTTTGCCTTTCTCTATCCTCTGTTGGATCAATCATGACAATCATATCTTCCCTGATAACGACAGAACCTTTGAATGATCCTCAAATTAATGTCATTATTTTATCAGTGTTCCTGATAATTGCTAACACTATATATACATTTTCAATATTCTTTCAATGGAGCGAAGCTATGTGTGTAACAGTCGGCATGTTGGTGCACTTGTGCTGGTTATCGGTTGTCTTTTGGATGAGTCTATGTTCATTTAAAGTATTTGAAACTTTCACAAACTTTGCCGTTGTGAAATTAAGACAATCCTCTGATCTATTTTGCCGTCTTATCATAAACCTTCTGCTGTGTCTTCTTTTGGTTGGCACCAATATCATTGTAAGCCACACTGTAAGTGATGGTCAGAGTTTTGGATATTCTCCTCGCACCTGCTACATAGAAGACTCGAAGATGATCCTGTACACCTTTGCTCTCCCAGTCGGTTTGACGGTTTGTATCAATACTTTTATGTTTGTGGTGACGGTCGGCAGAATCCAAGACAAGGGAGACGTACGAAAATCCAAGGAGCACGTGAAGGCATCGGCCTACTTCCGGTTATCCACCCTGACTGGCATGTCCTGGTTGTTTGGTTTCCTTGCTCAGTTTACGAACCTTCAGGTGTTTTCGTTTTTTCATACGGTATTTAGTGCAGGTCAGGGTATGTTCCTCTATTTGGCATTTGGAAGACAGAAGGGTGGTAGTTGCAAATGTGTAAAGGACGGCAATTTAGAAAAATGATTGCATGGAATTTGTTTGGAGCCATGTTTTCTATTGAAAATACAGCTGCATAATGCATAGGTTTGTGGCACATATTGGAATCTTTAAAATTATATTGAATTGCTGACATGCATTGCTTGACATGGTGATACGGGATTCTAAGAGTTGCAGAGTCCGAGCTTATAATACAAAGGACGAGTTTTTTTGGTAATTGATGTCTGCTGTTACATAGACCCTCTATTTTGTTATTTGCCTAGGATTTTATGAGGGAGAAGTTGACTGTTCGCTATCCATATCTCAATATTGTTTTGATTATATCATTGTTTCACAATTTGATGAAATGTTAGCACCCTCCCCAATGTTGTAGACTTCATTGTATTGCGTATTTTTCTACATTTGCTTGGTTGGTTTATGTTGTTTAAAAACATTCAGTCTATATTCGGCGCTCACGGCCTTTGAGCAGGGAGGGATCTTTGTCGTGCCACACCTGCTGTGACACAAGACCTCATTGTTTTCAGTCCTATCCGAACGACCATCCCATTTAGTCGCCTCCTACGACGACAAACAAGGGTATTTAGGACCCATTCGAATCTATATCCTTATGGGGCTGCTCCTTTAGGAACTTGTGAAAACATCTTATGGGTTAAAACAGTCTTTATCTTTTTAATCCAGCTTTCTTCATTTGTTTTGGAAAAAATCGTGTATTGTAAGTTAGATTTGATTTTCTTAATTTTCTAATGATTGCTTCTAAAACAAAGAAGTCTGCTTTTAGATGCATTGATTTGTAAATGTACGCGTTTACTGATAAAAGAATTATAAATATTATGCCATTAATAATTTTAAAAAATCAAACAACTTCACCGGTCCCATGAAGAAAATACATATGACGATTATAAAATAAAAATTTAGCTTTTTTTTTAATGACGTTTACGGATTTTTTTTTTTTTTTATTGTTTTTTTTTTTTGTTTTTTTTTTTTTTGGGGTTTTGACTTTAATTGAGGAACAAATTTAATTTCTATTTATCCTATTCGATATACAGTAATTTGAAACTGTTGATAGCCCAGGAGACCAGATGGTTTACAGAAGAAAAGAAAAAATACATGTATATATAATATAAAATGAGCAGTAATCACATTTATTGCTTGTGAATTCTTTAATTTTTTTCCAATAAATCAGTGTAATTTGACAAATGGTTATAAAGAAAACGACATAGCTAAGTTAAGTTATCGTATCGCCATATCGAATATTTAAAACTTTTACAAACCCGATCCCGTTGTAAAGTTAAGACAAACTTTTGATCTATTTTGCCGTCGTATATTAAGCCTTGTTCTCTGTCTTATGTTTGCTTGGTATCAAATTCACTGTAAGCCACATTGTAAGTGATGCTCTGTTTTGGATATTCTCCTCGCACCTGCTACATAGAAGACACGAAGATGATCCTGTACACCTCTCCCAGTCCGTGTTAACGTATGTTGTAATAATTATATATACATGTATATGTTGGCGGTCAGCGGATTATTTGAGAAGGGGAGACGTGCACAAGTCCAGGAATCAAGGGAAAGTATCGGTTTACATCAGCTCACCCTGACTGACATGTCATGCTTGTGTAGTTTCCTTACACTGTTTATGAACCTTCAAGTGTTTTTCATTCGGCTTTTAGTGCAGACCAGGGTATCCTATATTAGGCATTTGAAAGGCAGAATGGCAGTCGTTGTAAGTTTGTAAAGGAGTTCAGGGACAGCATAGTGGTTGAAGCCAGTAATTTTTAATGAATATACAGTTTCTTTATGCATACCTTTGTTTTACACATGGATGAGTTTTAAAACAATACATCAGTATGTATATCGAATCAACGGCACCCATTGCTGAACGTGATGTACGGGACTCTTAACATTTGCAGAGTCTGGGCTTATCATCCAAAGAACGAGTTGTTAGGTAAATTCATGTTTGATGTTAAATGTACCCTATATTGTGTTATTTGCCATGGGATTAACGAGAGAGAAATTGCCTGTATCTCAATATTGTTTTCATTATATCATTGTGTCACAATTTTATGACCAGTATACGCAATTCAAGCGGTAGCACTCTCCCTAATGTTGTAGATTTCATGGTATCGTAAGTTCTACCACTTTTGCAACTAGCAAAAACATTTTATTGATAAAAAAAAAACCTTGACCTTTTTGTTAAGCCTTTGTATTGTGCAATTGAAATGTACTTGTGTTGGGAAAAATAAATTGTGCTTTGCAAGTTCAAACTGGTTTTGGTAGCTTTGATCTAGTGATTTGTTCTAATTTTAAGGAGTGTGGTTTTAGAAATGTACATTGCGCGCGTTAAGAATAAGAATTACATGTGTTAGCGTATATAAAATTTACAATATAACGTACAAAACGACTTCACCAGCCCACATGAAAAGGGGAATGCGTGACGGTAATGAAATAAGTCCAGTTCTTCGGCTTTTTGGATAAAAAGGAAGCATACCGGACATTTGATGGTATATTTACAGTACTTTGTTTAATGAACAAAATTAACTTCTAATCATCTTTTTAATATATATTATCTCAGATAAGTGGATGGCAAGATACAAGAGTGAAACTTTTGGATGCTGTTTAATTGAATCTGCCGATAATTGGACACGGTCATTTGAAGGGCAATAGGTCGCCATATATGACAAAGGGCATGCCACAAAATAAATCACACCAAATTCAATAATCATTCAACATTCACAAAATGCAAAGTTGACAAAGTTCCCAAAATTCAAATAAAATTCACAAAGTTTGCTCAAAGTTCATATAGTTTACTTAAATTTCAAAAGTATAAATCCTCCACCCTTGGAGGTACAGCAGTCAAGTATTGACCATTGCCCGATGGGAGGTACAGGGTTCAATCCCTACACGTCCATCAAAATAATCAAACATAAACTAGTCTTTGATCACCATTGCCACTCATTAACGACATGTCACTTACATGCTCAATGTGGCATACGACAGCCGCATCAGATGACTTTCCCCAAGAAATTGATGAAAAATAAATGAAAAGTAGAAACCATATCTAATGGGTGGGCAGAGTGGGTTATTTCTTGGAAAGGTTAACCAACCTTGTTTTTCAATGACAGGAAGTAAAAAGGAACAAAATGGTGCTGACACTGTAATCTACATATACCCCAATGATAGTATACAATGTAACTTTCTAGATAATTACTAGTTTATAGCAGACGGGAAATAAACGTGACATCGCTTTCTTCGATAAAACCTTCCAATACATAGATAGATTGATTAAATATTGATTAACGTCCCTCTCGAGAATATTTCACTCATATGGAGACGTCACCACTGTCGGTGAAGGGCTGCAAAATTTAGGCCTATGCTCGGCGCTTATGGCCTTGAGCAAGGAGGGATCTTTATCGTGCCACACCTGCTGTGACACGGGACCTCAGTTTTCGCGGTCTCATACGAAGGACCGCCCCATTTACTCGCCTTCGACAACAAGCAAGAGGTACTGAGGACCTATTCTAACCCGGATCCCCACGAGATGACAAAAGATAAGATTGAAATTTTGGATTTTTGCTTAATCGAATCTGGTGATGATTGGGCACATTTTTAAAAAAGAATAATGGGCCGCCATTATATGACAAAAGGCATGTCCCAAAGTGAATCACATCAAATTCAATAATCATTCAACATTCACACAATTGAAAGTTGACAATGTTCCCAAAATTCAAATTAAGTACACAAAGTTCACTAAAGGTTCAAATTCTTCTCATGAAAAAGTTTTTGAACAAATTCTGCTTCATGTGAATATAACAAGAGTACCGCAAACGGTACAATATTCGCCCGTCGGACAGTGAAATTTAACCTGGAAGCATATTGTGCACTCTGAATTGATACAACACACATTCTGAATAGAAAAGCCTTAAAGTGGGTCATGGTGCACCAATCTATCTGACATGTGAACTGATTATGTATTAATTTTTCACTGAGATTGAGGTTGTGACAAAATGTTGGTGCAATATCTATTTATGTTGATAAAAAGTCCAGGAAACAATTTGATCTACTTTTAGCCCTAAAGTAGGTCATGGTGCACCAATTACGTTGAAATGTGAACTGATTATGTATTTCTCTGAAAGGGAGGTTGTGACTAAATTTCAGAGCAATACCTGTGACCATACCAAAAAAATATGGAAAACTGTTTGACCTACTTCTACCCCTAAATTACTGTAGATCGTAGTGCGCCAATCCAGCTGATATGTTAACTGCACCTGTCTTCCTCTGAGAGGAAGCCTTTGACTAAATATTAGAGCAATATCTGTATCCGTACAGTTTTCTGAGCTTTTTTTTCATTACGGTACTTTTAGTCCAAAAAGTAGGTCAAGGATGGACCAATCCAGCTGAAATGCAAACTGAACTTGTATTACTCCAAGAGGAAGCCTATGACTAAATAGCAGGCCAATATCTGTATCCGTAATGAAAAAAAAAGCCCGGAAAACTGTTTTACCTATTTGTAGCTCAAATGTAGGTCAGGGATAGACCAATCCAGCTGAAATGCAAAGTGAACTTGTATTCCTCTGAGAGGAAGCCTATGACTAAATATCAGGGCAATATTTGTATCCATAATCAAAAACAACCCGGAAAACTATTTGATCTACTTTTAGTCCTAATGTAGGTCACGGACGGACGGACCAATCTAGCTGAAATGCAAACTGAAATGGTATTCCTCTGAGAGGAAGCTTATGTGTAAAGTTCAGGGCAATATCTGTATCTGTAACGAAAAATAGGCCGGAAAACTGTTTGACCTAAATTAGGTCAAGGATGGACCAATCCAGCTGAAATGCAAAGCTACTCTTACAATTCTTGAGGGAGATATTGTGACCAAATTTCAAAGTTGTACATGCATCCGTTACGGAGAAAGGTCCGGAAAACATTACCCAGGACAGACGGACGACCAGCCAGCCAGCCGGACAGATGCACGGAGAGCGCCATAAAATAATACCTAATGACGGGAGTATTAAAACAGGTCAGTTAAAAAAGGAGCACAATTCGTGCTCATGGGGATTCCAACAGACTGTTGGAAGACCTGGTCACCAAAAACCACGAAGATATTGTCAATGAGGAACTCTAGCATATTTTTAATTTCAACTTCAGAGTACTTGTGCGTGGAATCAGAGTGGTGTTTAACAAACTAACTTTTTGGATGACTAATCACTAGATATGAATATTTCCGTTTTCCATTTTTGTTGAAGCAACTGTCTATGATGTCAAAAAGTCTGGTCTTTAATTTATCGGGAGAAATGATCGTGTAAAAAGTTGAAAAGTCATACGTTTGGTGTTCTTAATTTGAGAAAAGTTTTGCGATTTCAAGTTTACTAAAAGTTCTTTAGAATGTTTTAGAATACACATTTGATTTAAACCAGTTCTGGCATATGTGGTCGCACAGTTTAAGTTTGAAGTTTCTCCTTCACAGCTGATAATATTTTCGTGAGAGCAAAGATAGGGGCTTGGTAGAGTACTTACTGGATCCAGCAATGTATCTTTGTAAGGTTTTTTATGTAGTTTAGAAATCCAGTATAGGTACGGTAACTCATATTCATTCGACCCATTGACTGGGATATTGAATGTGTATTAAACTGAAGCATGGTTTTGAAGAATTTCATCTTTTGAAAGGGCAGTTGGAGTATAAGTACGACTACCAAAAGTGGAATTAATGCCAAGTTCGTTTAAAATACAGTTGTAATAATGAGTCTACAAAGAAAGACAATGTTGTTACAGGCTTTTTCAGCTGGAACCAAACCATATTCCTCATGTAACCTATTCAATTCTTTTATCACTTCTGGTTTACTAAACACAGAAGGATAGATGGTACGTATTTTTGTTTTAATATGACTAATGCGCGATTTTAATATTCCTCTTAATCCATTCTGACAATGTATCAAGTTCTTTTTCATATTTAGCCCACCGTCTTGCATAAATCTTGAACAGAATTCATTATAGAGATGAAGTTCTGTCGCCAATTGAAAGACCGAGGTTCGCTGTATCTAAATCCTTTTAGAACAAGTGATTTTGATTTGAGTTCCTCATTTTCAACTACATGTATATCAACATCACCAGTAATGACATATCCAGCTGGACTATACTTGAAAGAAGATGAAGAACAAGAACACGCTGGTGGATTACGTATAAGAAGGGCAATGTCTAGGCACTGCAAAGTTTGTTCATAATCAAAAAGTTTGGATGCAATAGTAGAAGTATATTTGTAGGAAATACTGGGTGTAGACTTGAACTTGAAATAAGTTGGAATACACGACTGAACCCTTTTATGACGAAACATGTTGCATATGTTGACTGTATCTATTCCTTTGTTTGTAAACTTGAGCTTAAGGAACTGGCGGCATGACTTGGAAGGAATAAAATATCATCCATGACCCGTGGTGGTTTAAAGAGCCCTAGAGTGATTGTCAACATCCAAGTACAGACTAGTGTGGCTTCTCCAAATAACGTACGTAAAACTCTCAATGGAACAGTAAAGTTTTGTACGAATATGATGTGGACCTAATTGTCTGTTGACATAAGGTACATATGTGAAAGTGAATCAAACACATATCATTTATACTTGGTCATTTAAATATGAACGATGTCCATGACTGCGTTTCCGTCTTTGAGTATTGGGAAAGAGTCCCATCACATTAACGTTATTTCCTTGTGGACTAGTCAAATTCTCCACATCATAAACATTTACATGTATCATTACATCCATAAGAAAATGCAGTACCTAGGGTCGTGATCCCGTGATCTTCTCGTTTTGTTGAGTAATTATGGAAGCTCGTTTAGGACTTGTCAAAAATATATTTGAATTTGAAATAACGAATTCCAGAATTTTGAAATTTGTAATAACAAATTTATTATAACAAATCTAATCCATTATAACGAATCTTAAAGTTTGAAATATCAAAATAAATCTGTAATAACGAATTCCAGAATTCCTTATTACAGATTTATTTTGTTATTTCAAACTTTAAGATTCGTTATAATGGATTAGATTTGTTATAATAAATTTGTTACTACAAATTTCAAAATTTGGTTTAACGAATTAGATTTGAAAACACGAATTTTGGAAACGGTTATATCAAATTGTAAAAATCTGATACAACAATTTTTGCAAATTAGTACATAATTCGTGATAAATTGCAGAACTAGTAAGAATAGATCAAATAGTTTGACACGGATTTTAATTCGTTAAAGCGAATTATACAATTTGTTAAAATGAATATTTAATATAATGTAGCTGGGGGAACATGTCCCAAGATCAGGCAGCTGATCCCACCTCTGGTGTATTAAGGGGTCCATCTTTGCCAAGCTCTTAATTTTGTATTGCTCTATGAGATTGATCACTGTTATCTTCACCTTTTCATCAGTGCAATTTTTAAGAATTTGTTGCAACATATATAGACAATTTCAGAATTTGTTATTTCAAATTTTGAAATCCGTTATTACAAAATTTACAAATTCGTTATAATGAATATAATCAATAATAACAAATTTTAAAGTTTTAAATTATGAATTAAAATCGAAATACCGAATTCGGAAATTCTTTATTTCAAATTAGACATTTTTGATAGGTCCTAAATGGGCTTCCGTAAGTAATTTCTTTCTTTTATTAGATAAATATTTTGGTATGTTGTTTACACAAGCACCGTTTTCAAATGTAAAACTGTTCCAACAACATCCTAAGTATAGTGGAAGGAAAATTGTGATTCAAAAAGAAGAAAAAACAAACAAAATGATTTCGCTTTCATAAGATTTATGAAATTTTTGACAATGATTATTGCACATAAATGATAAATGTGATATAAATTATCCATGGTAATCAGTATGACTTCTGTTAGTAAAATCTTTAATTAGCAGTAAAAATTGTGAGTGAATCCGATCTATTTAAACTTGGTTTACTACATATACATGGCTCTTTCTTCACTCTTTGGCTCATATCCAGGACAAACCAAAGATATGTAAAGTTTAACATTTTCGGTGATTTTTAAGTATGAATGGCAGATTCTTTTTTTATCTCCCTAAATTGTATTCTTTGAATAGAGCTATATACTTGCATATATTTTGATTTTTAAAAATTGTTTTCGGTCTTTTTCCCTGACTGCTCTAGTAAAGCGTCCAAAAGCAAATGATGAACCACATGCATATACTAACTTAATTTGCTGCATGTAATCTACTACTACACAAGTAACAGGGTTAAAACTAACAGGCTTCACTATGAATATCACTGGTCTACAGCATCAATGATTCATACCTAACAAATTAACAAAAATAAACATTTCAGTGTGGTTTCTGCATTCTGTACAAGAACATACTTTAAAACACTATGCTGTGAAGAACAGTGAGATCTTTATAAATAACTCTAATCTCTATACAGTAACATCCGCCTGGCACAGTCCTGTCCCACAAATCCTGCGTATTTCCTGACAGCCGTGTCCTGGGACTCCTTCCTTTGAGGGTTGAGCTGTTTGTATTGTCCGTATGACATCATCATTCTTCTGTGTAAGACCATCACTTCATCCAGTTCCAGGTTTCCATCTTCATCTTCTGTAAAGAAAAAAAATTTTACAGGTCGACTTAAAACCTTAATTCACACAATAGGATAAATTCTTGTGACTTACGAAACTGAGGTTAATTGGTAACACATGTATGTCCATTTATACACACATCATACATATACACTGACCTAGGGTTCTCCAAAACTTGGGATATAATTCGTTTACCTACCTTTACAGGGCTCTGTAACCTAGAGTATTCGTTTTACCTACCTTTACAGGGCCCTGTAACCTGGAGTATTCGTTTTACATACCTTTACACGGTCCTGTAACTTAAGAGTATTCATTTGACATACCTTTACAGGACTCTGAAACCTAGAGCAATCGTTTTACATACCTTTCATCAGGTTCTACAAACTTGAGATATCTGTTTTATGTACCTTTCTCCAGGCTCTACAAACTTGAGATATCTGTTTTATGTACCTTTCTCCAGGTTCTACAAACTTGAGATATCTGTATTATGTACCTTTCTCCGGGTTCTACAAACTCGAGACATGTTTTGTATACCTTTCTCCGGGTTCTACAAACTTGAGATATCTGTTTTATGTACCTTTCTCCAGGTTCTATAAACTCGAGACATGTTTTGTATACCTTTCTCCGGGTTCTACAAACTTGAGATATCTGTTTTATGTACCTTTCTCCAGGTTCTACAAACTTGAGATATCTGTTTTATGTACCTTTCTCCAGGTTCTATAAACTCGAGACATGTTTTGTATACCTTTCTCCGGGTTCTTACAAACGTGAGATATATCTGTTTTATGTACCTTTCTCCGGGTTCTACAAACTTGAGATATCTGTATTACGTACCTTTCCCAGACTCTGCAAATCTGGAGTATTTGCTTTCGTCCAGTTTGGGTACACATTCTTCTATAGGATGCCAGGAGTACACCTCAGGACAAAGCAAAAAGGACGGAAAGTACTGACCCTAAAAATATAATTCACACACACAATAGAGATAGGTACATATTCAGACAGCACGAATAATATGAGCACAACAAATAATCCAACGTCTAGACTACAACTAATAAGGCTAATTAGGAACTAAAATTACTTTATATATGTACATACTACAGGTACATCATTAGGGTTCGTCCTAATGTTTTAACCTGTGCCACTTGTAATGCATCAAGCCAACCACAACCAGGACTGGGGTTGAGCAGACATAGATACATAAATTACTCACACATACATCAGGGCTTGAAATGAACATATGCCTGTAAGTTCCGTGACTGGATGAAAGTCTGATGGACTGACTGACATTTGCACTAGTTACCGTTAGTCCAATGGGACTGGAAAATTTTCTATAATTTCATTTCAGAAAACCCACTTGTCTAATCATGCATTTGACAGTTCCATGTCGATATTAGGGGAACCCCGATTGCTAAATATAGAGTTGTCATATTCTCTAAGGCAAATTAAGTTAAAATCGTTTAATATTATTTGAATAACATATCAAATACGTTTAATAATTTTTGGAGAACTCTGGCCTGGATTTCTCGAAAAGAACTCAAGTCAAAAGTTGGACTTATGTCTGAGATTTTACTCAAATTTTGACTGCACGGACAGAAGAAAACTCAAACTAAAGTTTGAGATTTTTTCAAGCAATCCAAGCCTGGACTAAGTTTTTTAGCTGATTTGTTGAAATTATACCCTATTAGTCTGGCTGGACTGGTAACGTAAAAGATCAGCATCATTAACCCTGCATATCAGTACTCAGTATAGCAGGAAATGAACTCGCAGAGTTAATTTTCGCTATATTCGCTGAAACAAAATTTCCACAAATTTAACATTCAGTGAATTAATCTTTTATATTGATACGAAATGAATTGAAGGATATTTAAAAGATTTGTTTTTCCATCAATTAAACCGACCGTGGTTTGTTGCTAAATGGAAAAATCACGTTTTTTTCCAACTGCGATATTAACGTGCAGTATACAGACCTTGTATCTCATTTTGGGACATGAGTGAATGTAGAACCCCATGTAATAGTAGATCAGGTCCGGGGCTTTCTTGTTCAATTCACGCACAAATGCAATCTCCCTTAAAAAAAAAACCACACTTGGGGATCACTATATAATAATATATGATTATTTTCAGGAAACATCTTTCAGTAAAGATTACAATTTCTTAAACTGTAGCATAAAATACATGTTCTGTTGAGCCAGTGAATGTTCTGTGGAACCAATACCTTGCCCCAGGATCATGTTACAAACTCAAAATTTCAATCACTTGTAAGATGTTCATTACTTTGAACTGTAACTCTTAATCTGGTGACACTAGAAATTTGATGAAGCAATATTGAATAACAATTTTGGGAAGGTTGATTTCTTGATCATTTCATCACAATATTCCGATTTTGACTTAAGCTTAAGATGTTTCATGATCCTGAGGCCTGATTTACAGTATCCTTAGAATTACACCTGACATACATCATCCTCAGAGATACTGGTAATACCAAGCAATCAGAGTCGGAGTTATTTAAGGTTAATATGTAATGATGAGTCTGCAATACCCAATAGCTGAGCTGGGCTAATTTGACTTACCAATAGCCAAGTTATTACCAACTTAAGACCGATCTGATTTTCCTGGAAGCTGAGTAAGTTCCCAAAACAGTGTGACTTACCGGAGAGCTGAGTACGATCTAACTTACGGTATCTGAGTATGTACTGATGTGACTTACCTGAGTATGTACTGATGTGACTTACCTGAGAGCTGAGTACGATCTAACTTACGGTATCTGAGTATGTACTGATGTGACTTACCTGACTATGTACTTGATGTGACTTACCTGAGTATGTACTGATGTGACTTACCTGAGAGCTGAGTACGATCTAACTTATGGTATCTGAGTATGTACTGATCTGACTTACCTGAGAGCTGAGTACAATCTGACTTACCTGAGAGCTGAGTATGTCCCAAGGCTGAGGAAATCGTAGTCTGGGTCGTAATAAAGGTACACTGAGGACACACAGTTTGGGAGGATGTCTATGACTCCTACAGCGATAATCTGACCGTCCAGCCAGTACTGCTGGTGGAATGATCCATACCCCATTGGTAGCCCCCCCTCTCTGTGCTCCTCCTAAAAACGTAATAATAAAGTTCTGTATAATCAGTCTAATATTGGTAAGAAATACCAATCCATGCCAAATGTAGGTGAGATATTAATAGATATTGTTTTCATTTGTAAATTAATTAAGTCACTGTACATTTCTTGTTTTAATTTTTGTATGATTGATTATTGTTTTTGGTCTTGACAGAACCCCGTATTTTTAAATAACACTAATTATAATTGTATGTAATGATGTAGGCTCATTTACCAATACATGACTAAGTAATTACAGTTACTATATATTAAGGGTCTAAATATCATTCCCGTGGGGATCCGGGTTAGAATAGGTCCTCAGTATCACCTTGCTTGTCGTAAGAGGCGACTAAATGGGGCTGTCCTTCGGATGAGACCACAAAAAATGAGGTCCCGTGTCACAGCAGGTGTGGCACTATAAAGATCCCTCCCTCCTCATAGGCCATCAGTGCTGAGCACAAGCCTAAATTTTGCAGCCCTTCACTGGCAATAGTGACGTCTCCATATGAGTGAAATATTCTTGAGAGGGATGTTAAACAATATTCTATCTATCAATCAATATAAATATCATTTCACAATAAGCGTATATTAAGGGTCTAAATATCATTTCGCAATAAGCATGAATTCAATACATGCAGCCTGGAATGTCATATATTGGTGTTAAGATAGAGATCTCTGACAGTTAGCGGTTTCATATAAATCAAACGTACATTTTCATAGTCCTTTTACTGGTCAAAATTCATTGAGTTTAAGAGATCACTAATTAAATAAATTGTAAATGCAAGCATCACAGGCTGTCCACGTAGCTTTCTTGCCCCTGTGACCCGAGTTTGATCCCTGTGATTGACAATGGCTGTATGTGAGATGGTATGGCGGTCACCCGCTCAGACACGTAGGTTTCCTCCGCGGACTCCGGTTTCCTCCCACACAATGACCCCCTAGCGCCAACATCTGTGTATCAAAGGACCCCATTGGAAATGAGCTTTCATGGGTTATCCCTAGTATTTATGTATGTACATTTGTATGTGTGTATGTAGCAAATAACCATTTTGTCCCTCACCACCACCCCCTCAGTCTCTACCTGCAGAGGGCCCTCACACAGGAACTGATCAAACTGCTCCTCTGAGCAGTCCCATTCCTCTTCTTTGTGGATCCCCATCTGATATTTCTTGAACACACTGTATGACTCTTTTTGAGTGTCCTTGAACTCTCGAGTTGGAGGATTAACCCTCACCAACTTCATCTGAAAAGTGAAATGATCCCCAATAAGCTATAGTTACCTGCAGCGGAGAGTTACACAGAAATCTGGTGTACTGTTTAACGTTGGGTTTTTCAGGAGGGTCCATGTGAATTTTCATTTGATAGGAATGATAGACGGAATGGGCATGCTCAAAGGATTGTGTGAAATCCGGACTGGCGGGCTCCGACCTAACCAGGCGGATCTGTAAATACAGTGGTGTGACAATCTGAGATATTGGTAGTGAAATTAGAATTTGGATGGAACAACTTTGAAAAAAATTTATGTGCAGTATAAGGAACATTTTAGTTAAAGTGGGAAGACAAATATTTATGACTTCATTAGAAATGAAACACCTACTGATATCTCTTGCTATGGCTTCTGTGTACCTTATGTGTTTCTGTCTATACAATACCCCCCCACCCCCACCATTACTACTTTTAACAGTATTTTTTCTTATTTGTGGAATTAATTAACACAAATGAAGGAATTTCCATAGTTATTAATCTCCCATAATCAGATTTATGATTTTCACTGTAACCAAAAACAACATATTATTTGAAAGTACTGAGCTAAAAGCGTAGACAGTGCCAGTCTTCTGACAAAAGGGGAGGAGTGTGAGTGTGCTATAAGAAAACAAAGGCAATTCCTGGATCCACCCCTGTGTGGTCGAGACTGATGTTCATACATTGTGTCAGAAAGATTTAAAAATGCTGGTACATGAAAAGCATTGAGAGAGTTTTAAAATCAATTAAATGACTGCTTGGAATAATTCATTGGTTTATACAAAACCAAAAAACATTTAACATACCTCCAGTTTGTGAGCACAGTTCTCGACCTTGTCTGGTTCATTCAATAAATCTTCAAGAGTCTTCTCCCCTGATTTCTGAAAATACAACAATCAAGATATCCTTAGAACAGAATTATTTGAAGCTCACATTAATATATATATTGTACTGCAGAATTAGCCACTATTTGATTTTGTGAGTGAGTGCTATATCAGACTCAGCTGTACAGGGTGTTATATATATTGTACTGCAGAATTAACCACTATTTGATTTTGCGAGTGAGTGCTATATCAGACTCGGCTGTACAGGGTGTTATACTGTTATATATATTGTACTGCAGAATTAGCCATTATTTGATTTTGTGAGTGAGTGCTATATCAGACTCGGCTGTATAGGGTGTTATATATATTGTACTGCAGAATTAACCACTATTTGATTTTGTGAGCGAGTGCTATATCAGACTCAGCTGTACAGGGTGTTATATATATTGTACTGCAGAATTAACCACTATTTGATTTTGCGAGTGAGTGCTATATCAGACTCGGCTGTACAGGGTGTTATATATATTGTACTGCAGAATTAACCACTATTTGATTTTGCGAGTGAGTGCTATATCAGACTCGGCTGTACTAGGTGTTACCGTCTGTTTGGGTGGTAGCTGTTCTTGCGGTTTTTCTGGTTGTGGTTTGTCAGTCTGTTTTGCCAGTTT